>NC_060129.1:188515445-188815445 GCF_021461395.2 Schistocerca americana | reverse complement strand
ATTTTATCTAATTATGTGATATTTACGAATTAATATTATCTTTTATTTTTGTCTGTATTTTGTGGACGAATTTGGTGGTATTTTCACCACCAATGCTGGCAAAAATACCATCAAATCCTGGCCCGTGGAGGAGGGACATATGAAAGGTGGCTACACTGAGCCACTGCGCCAGAGATTGCGCCAAAGAGTATTATTCAGCCGCCTCCACAGGCAGTGCTTGGGGAGAACTGGTAGCAGAGAGTGCTTGCTGAGATGTGCTAGTGAAAAGTGCTGGTCGAGAACTCGTAGTAGGCACTGCTTGCTGAGCTGTGATACTGAAAAGTTCTTGTTGAGATGTGGAGGTAGAGAGTCGGTGTGGAGATGTATTGTAATGATTAGAGTGATTTTCGTCAATATATGGAGGTAAAAGAATAAAAATTTTCCTTTCTTTTTATTATCTCAATGTCTTAAATAATGCATCATTACAGGTTCAGTCAACAAAGCATCTGGCTTGTGTTCTTGTATTAGAGTGTCATTCTGCTTTCCTTACGCAATTATAGTATTTCTAATTTCTTTTATCACATCAGTATAAATGGTATTTGAAATTTCTTGTCTTATTGAAGAAGAACCGTGCCAGATGTGTACGTTGAGTCATACTTCCACACACAGAACAGTTATACTTGTGCTCTGATTTGGTAGGTTTTATAGTTGCTGGGGACTTAATTAATTAATTGTGTTAACGAAAATTTTTATTTCATTCTTTGTTGTTGTTCTATGCAGTCAGATTGCGTAATAATACTAGTCAGGGCCAACCGTTTACGAGACCTCGTAATCGGACATACAGCTACTAAAAATATTTGCATTTTATTTAATTAAGCCCCCATGCAACACCTGGGAGAAATTAATAATTCTGAAACAGACAGGGCATGAGAGCAACGATGTTACGTGTAGGATAATAACACCTAGCCATATATTACAGCTTTTCAGATCATAGTTACAAGACCATTATATTAAGACCATCGAGTATTTATTTGTTTACAGAGCACCTGGCGATGGCAGTCTGCGAAATGGGGTCATCGTGAATCGCATAAAATATAAACAATTTACATAGCAGTGTAGCTGGCTATTATTCATAATAATTATTCATTAAAAGACATATTTTGCACTGTGGGCCGCAAGGAACAAAAGTTCTCCTGCGTAGTTCATTATTTGAAACGTGGTCGCTATCGCTGATCATCCAAATTCGCTCCGAGCATCGTTAGTTGACATTTCCAAAGACGATTGGTTTCATTTCGTTGCTTTGACAATTGTGCACGCATTTAGTTATGTTTGTATCACCGTTTTGTTAAAATAAATAGAGAGGAGCGTTGCTGAGATCGTAATAGTTCGGTATAGCACAGATACAGAAATTCTCGGGGAACTTAACTGGGATTCCTTGGAAGAAATTACGATGTTAGGGAGACCAGGGGGTATTTTCCACAGGGGCACGATGGCCAGTCTGTATTATTTCGTTAAATTACCGCCAGAACATGACAACCACGAAGGAGGTTGGTAGCAAAAATGTTGTCTTTTTCTCCACAAAGACGTCAATGCAGCTAAATTGTCGCGCGAAGATGGGTACGCATTTTATGTTCTCTTGTTGCTGAAAGTAAGAAATAAAAACATTGAAATTCGCCGATGACATTGTAATTCTGTCAGAGACAGCAAAGGACTTGGAAGAGCAGTTGAATGGAATGGACAGTGTCTCGAAAGGAGGATATAAGATGAACATCAAAGAAAGCAAAACGAGGATAATGGAATGTAGTCGAATTGAGTCGGGTGATGATGCGGGAATTAGATTAGGAAATGAGACACTTAAAGTAGTAAAGGAGTTTTGCTATTTAGGGAGCAAAATAACTGGTGATGGTCGAAGTAGAGAGAATGTAAAATGTAGACTGGCAATGGCAAGGAAAGTGTTTCTGAAGAAGAGAAATTTGTTACCATCGAGTATAGATTTAAGTGTCAGGAAGTCGTTTCTGAAAGTATTTGTATGGAGTGTAGCCATGTATGGAAGTGAAACGTGGACGATAAATAGTTTGGACAAGAAGAGAATAGAAGCTTTCAAAATGTGGTGCTACAGAAGAATGCTGCAGATTAAATGGGTAGATCACATAACTAATGAGGAGGTATTGAATATGATTGGGGAGAAGTTTGTGGCACGAAGAAGGGACCGGTTGGTAGGACATGTTCTGAGGCACCAAGGGATCACAAATTTAGTATTGGAGGGTAGCGTGGAGGGTAAAAATCGTAGAGGGAGACCAAGAGATGAGAACACTAAGCAGATTCAGAAGGATGTAGGATGCAGTAGGTACTGGGAGATGAAGAAGCTGCATGAAACCAGTCTCAGGACTGAAGACCAGAACAACAACAACCGCCAGAACATGACAACCACGAAGGAGGTTGGTAGCAAAAATGTTGACTTTTTCTCCACAAAGACGTCAATGCAGTTAAATTGTCGATCGAAGATGGGTACGCATTTTATGTTCTCTTGTTGGTGAAAGTAATTTTCTGCTTACTCGGGATATTTTGTTGTGCACACGAAGACAAGCTCTTACTATAGAAGTAAACGCATCTATGGAAGTCCAGCGCTTAAGTATTATTTTGACACTCTTCACAGCGATAAATATTCAAAATGTTTCCGTAAATTTTCTAAAATAATTGCAATATGGAGATGGGGCACAACAGCTACTGTGACAGGGGCATGTTGGCCCACATTGACAATCTGCCCCGCTGTCTTCATGTAAGTAAGTACTCTTATTATTTTAATAGCTACATTCGTAATCAAAGTCTAAATCGTATCCAATGTAATTTTTACGTAAGCAGATTGTGCCTTCCATTGATTTTAAACCGGTAACGTGTATGCGATTTTTATTTTTATTTCTCTTTAAGCTTTTGATTTTCACCGGTGCCTAATCCTAAGGCTGGTGGTTCTGGTTTCATTGCTAAAGCGGGTCCTCCAATTTCTCAACAACAGAATAGTAGGACTATGCTCTCAAAACAATGCCTGTTAAGTTGAACGTCACTTCAGCTGACTAACGCGCGAAGAATTCGCGCCATTTGAGAAATGGCAACCAAGAAAAACCACAAAAAAAACTAACGACAAAGAACATAAGCGACACTGACAGACACTCCACTGAATTATCATTATTCTCGAATCAGAAACATACAAATCTACAGTAGCCATACAGATCAACAAATATATATATAGCAAACCTCCGCAGACAGAAAAGAAAGAACTTTAAAGTGAAATACAAATGACTACGCAAAAACGTGTTTTCTAAAAAAAGTGCCCGTGGTCCAACTAAATCACATGACAAAACAGTATTTATAAAGAAGAGACATTTAAAAAATTAAATAATAAGTGGACATTAGCCGCTCAGGCGAACATACCGGATGATCAAAAAGTCAGTACAAATTTGAAAACTTAATAAACCACGGAATAATGTAGATAGAGAGATAAAAATTGACACACATGCTTGGAATGACATGGGATTTTATTAGATCCACCCATATTGCTAGACGCGTGAAAGATCTCTTGCGCGCGTCGTTTGGTGATGATCGTGTGCTCAGCCGCCACTTTCGTCATGCTTGGCCTCCCAGGTCCCCAGACCTCAGTCCGTGCGATTATTGGCTTTGGGGTTACCTGAAGTCGCAAGTGTATCGTGATCGGCCGACATCTCTAGGGATGCTGAAAGACAATATCCGACGCCAATGCCTCACCATAACTCCGCACATGCTTTACAGTGCTGTTCACAACATTATTCCTCGACTACAGCTATTGTTGAGGAATGATGGTGGATATATTGAGCATTTCCTGTAAAGAACATCGTTCTTTGCTTTGTCTTACTTTGTTATGCTAATTATTGCTATTCTGATCAGATGAAGAGCCATCTGTCGGACATTTTTTGAACTTTTGTATTTTTTTGGTTCTAATAAAGCCCCATGTCATTCCAAGCATGTGTGTCAATTTGTACCTCTCTATCTACATTATTCCGTGATTCATTCAGTTTTCAAATTTATACTGACTTTTTGATCACCCGGTACATTAGAATGAGATTTTTCACTCTGCAGTGGAGTGTGCGCTGATATGAAACTTCCTGGCAGTTTAAAACTGTGTGCCCGACCGAGACTCGAACTCGGGACCTTTGCCTTTCGCGGGCAAGTGCTCTACCAACTGAGCTACCGAAGCACGACTCACGCCCGGTACTCACAGCTTTACTTCTGCCAGTACCTCGTCTCCTACCTTCCATACTTTACAGAAGCTGTCCTGCGAAACTTGCAGAACTAGCACTCCTGAAAGAAAGGATATTGCAAAGACATGGCTTAGCCACGGCCTGGGGGATGTTTCCAGAATGAGATTTTCACTCTGCTGTGGAGTGTGCACTGTTATGAAACTTCCTGGCAGGTTAAAACTGTGTGCCCGACCGAGACTCGAACTCGGGACCTTTGCCTTTCGCGGGCAAGTGCTCTACCATCTGAGCTACAGAAGAAGCACGACTCACGCCCGGTCCTCACAGCTTTACTTCTGCCAGTATCTCGTCTCCTACCTTGGCAGAGCACTTTCCCGCGAAAGGCAAAGGTCCCGAGTTCGAGTCTCGGTCGGGCACACTGTTTTAATCTGCCAGGAAGTTTCACCCGGTACATTTTTCTTATGTATCCGTATTATAATAATTCCTCTGTGTAAGTTTCGAGGGCAAAGAAATATAACAAAATGATTTAAAGAGACGACTAGATACGCTCTTTTGTTAATTTCTTAGTCTTCTTCTTCTCTTGTCTTGGTTGCGTGTGGACGGACATCTTGCGAGTGCTGGCAAATGTAAGCATATTTGTACTAGTTAAGCAGATAATATATTGATTTAATATTATTGTTCACTTTTAATTTGTAAGAGATGATCCCGATTTCGTATCCACCTTCCTTGAATTAACCTGCATTCAAGTAATTTACAGTGCAACAATCGCAGCGGCCGATGCAGCCAACGACGCCATTACGTGGCGATATTAACTTTAAAAAAATTTGCAGAAGCGAAAAACTATCCCGCTGTTAACGTAATATAGATTTTTTTCCACAGTCACCCGACGCTACAGAAAATACGTAGCTTTAAGATTCTTATTTTCCGTAGAACAGCCGAGATTCAAAGCCAGGACTCCGACTACAATGCAATGGTTAACGGAGGTAAGATGAAGTACTCCCGCGCGTGTGTGGGCCGCAATTGTAATTAATAACTAAAGGTTTTTTGTTTTAAAGTGAACTGACTAGCCGAGGAAATTAATATGAAAAGTTTATTCCATTGTTCAACTTAAATGCTCATGTTTTAAGATTCAGCGAGTCTAGCGTTCATTAACTTAACAAATAATATCCACTGAAGATTAATATTGTTAAAAAGGAGAACTTCAAAATGGTTCAAATGGCTCTGAGCACTATGGGACTTAACATCTGAGGTCATCAGTCACCTAGAACTTAGAACTACTTAAACCCAACTAACCTAAGGACATCACACACATCCATGCCCGAGGCAGGATTCGAACCTGCGACCGTAGCGGTCGCGCGGTTTCAGACTGTAGCGCCTAGAACCGCTCGGTCACCCCGGCCGGCAGGAGAACTTCACAAAAGCGTTAAATTGTAAATCAGAATTGAATGAAATATCATTTTGATTAAGGCCCACCACGTGAGTCGGCAGCAATCACCGTTACCAATCAATTTCTGTAGTTAATAATAAATTAAATTACGACGGACGCGAGACATTCCTGAGGAGGTTCTTCGAGATGGAGAAAATCAAGATGAGGGTGACCTATGTCTTAGGCTTCTTAAACCATCCAGGTCATGAAAGAATTCAGTCGGAAAATTGCAAATGGTGGGCACATCGGTCATGTGTTGAAAATGACACGAAAAACTTTTTTTTTTTGAGGAATGTTCGAACTGTGAAGTTCCTATCGGACATTCAAAGATCGATAAAAGTTCTGCACATACTTTTCTGTCAAACGTTTACTGCAAGGTGCACAACCTAGCTTCCGCCGTTTGCCGATAGGTGGCGACAACGGTAAGTAGCGGTCGAAAGAAACAGGTCGGAGACGTCAGGCAGTTAGCTTGGACCTCGGTCAACATCACCTCATTCAAACTTTAGTCGATTTGTGATTTCATCATAAAGTTGTTCTTGATTGAAAATGTCAGTGTACGAGCCTAATTCTCGTCATTTTCGGGAGGTGTTACTGTTTTGTTTCAATATGAAGAAAACAGCAGCTGAGTCTCGTCGAATGCTCTCAGCTTGGTATCTTAAGGACGCTATTAGTGAAAGAACGTGTCGTGAGTTGTTTCAACGCTTGAAGAACGGTGATTTTAAGGTCGTAGACTGGCATAGTAGTGGAAGAAAGAATGTTTTCTAAGATGCAGAATCGGAGACATTGCTGAGAGAAGATTCGCGTCAAACTCGGGAAGAATTCACACGATTAGTGGGAGTGACACAGCAAGCCATTTCAAAACGTCTCAAGGCTATGAGCACGATTCAGACAGAAGGAACTTGGGTCCCGTGTGAGCTGAAACCAAGAGACGTTGGACGGTGTTTGTGTGTTTGTGAACAGTTGCTTCAGAGGCAAAAACGGAAGGGATTTCTGCATCGCATTGTGACCGGGGACGAAAAATGGGTTCATTAGGATAGCCGTAAATGCAAAAAATCATGGGGATATCCCGACCGTGGTTCCATGTCGACGGCCAAGCCGAATATTCACGGCTCCAAGATCATGCTCTGCATTTGGTGGGACCAGCTCGGCGTCGTGTACGAGGTGCATTCAAGTTCTAAGGCCTCCGATTTTTTTTCTAATTAACTACTCACCCGAAATCGATGACAGTGGCGTTACTTCTCGACGTAATCGCCCTGCAGACGTACACATTTTTCACAACGCTGACGCCATGATTCCATGGCAGCGGCGAAAGCTTCTTTAGGAGTCTGTTTTGACCACTGGAAAATCGCTGAGGCAATAGCAGCACGGCTGGTGAATGTGCAGCCACGGAGAGTGTCTTTCATTGTTGGAAAAAGTCACTAGGAACCAGGTCAGGTGAGTAGGGAGCACGAGGAATCACTTCAGAGTTGTTATCACGAAGAAACTGTCGCGTAACGTTAGCTCGATGTGTGGGTGCGTTGTCTCGGTGAAACAGCTCACGCGCAGCCCTTCCCGGACGTTTTTGTTCCAGTGCAGGAAGGAATTTGTTCTTCAAAACATTTTCGTACGATGCACCTGTTACTGTAGTGCCCTTTGGAACGCAATTGGTAAGGATTACGCCCTCGCTGTCCCAGAACGTGGACACCATCATTTTTTCAGCACTGGTGGTTACCCGAAACTTTTTTGGTGGCAGTGAATCTGTGTGCTTCCATTGAGCTGACTGGCGCTTTGTTTCTGGATTGAAAAATGGCATCCACGTCTCATCCATTGTCACAACCGACGAAAAGAAAGTCCCATTCATGCTGTCGTTGCGCGTCAACATTGCTCGGCAACGTGCCATACGGGCAGCCGTGTGGTCGTCCGTCAGCATTCGTGGCACCCACCTGGATGACACTTTTCGCATTTTCAGGTCGTCGTGCAGGATTGTGTGCACAGAACCCACAGAAATGCCAACTCTGGAGGTAATCTGTTCAACAGTCATTCGGCGATCCCCCAAAACAATTCTCTCCACTTTCTCGATCATGTTGTCACACCGGCTTGTGCGAGCCCGAGGTTGTTTCGGTTTGTTGTCACACGATGTTCTGCCTTCATTAAACTGTCGCACCAACGAACGCACTTTCGACACATCTATAACTCCGTCATCACATGTCTCCTTCAACTGTCGACGAATTTCAATTGGTTTCACACCATGCAAATTCAGAAAACGAATGATTGCACGCTGTTCAAGTAAGGAAAACGTCGCCATTTTAAGTATTTAAAACAGTTCTCATTCTCGCCGCTGCCGGTAAAATTCCATCTGCCGTACGGTGCTGCCATCTCTGGGAGGTATTGACAATGAACGGGGCCTCATTTTAAAACAATGCGCATGTTTCTATCTCTTTCCAGTCTGGAGAAAAAGAATCAGAGGCCTTAGAACTTGAATGCACCTCGTACAATGAGGTGTTAAAACCAAGTGAAGCAATCACAGGTGCTAGTTATCGAACGCAATTAATGCGTTTGAGCAGAGCATTAAAAGACAAACGGCCGCGAATACAGCGAGAGGCACGATAAAGTGATTTTGCAGCACGACAACACTCGTCCCCACGTTACGAAAGAGGTCAAAACGTACTTGGAAACATTAAAATGGTTGAGTCCTACCCCAGCTGCCGCATTCCCCAGACATTGTTCCCTCTGACTATCACCTGTTTAGATCAGTGGGGCATGGCCTGGCTGACCAACACTTCCGATCTCATGAAGAAGTCACAAATTGGATCGATTCGTGGAGCGTTTCAAAAGATGAACAATTTTTTCGACGCGGGATTCGTACACTGCCCAAAAGATGGGAGAAAGTAGTGGCCAGCGATGGAAAATAGTTTTAATGACACATGTGTAACCAATTTCTTTCATTGAAGCTTCAAATTTTGGGTAAAATACGGCGGAAGCAAAGTTGTATACCTTGTATAATCATAATCATTCAATTTATGGTTGTACTTTTTGTCACAAAGGTGTAGAAATTTATATTAAAATAAATTGTCTTAAAGTCGATACATTTTAAGTTAAATAACCATTGTCGTAACTAATTAAATGATAAAATCATATTGGCCAACTTGCCCCAATTGTTGGTCCAACTTACCTCACGAGTGAGGTCATAGCTGAACTGTTTGCCGCGCGCGATTAGCCGAGCGGTCTGTGGCGCTGCAGTCATGGACTGTGCGGCTGGTCCCGGCGGAGGTTCGAGTCCTCCGTCGGGCATGTGTGTGTGTGTGTTTGTCCTCAGGATAATTTAGGTTAAGTAGTGTGTAAGCTTAGGGACTGATGACCTTAGCAGTTAAGTCCCATAAGATTTCACATACTTTCGAACATTTTTTTCTGAATTGTTCGCATTAGGACGTTCAAACAGTGCAGTGAGGCGTGATGGGAATTAGTATGCGCTGTACGGTTTGGTTTGGCAACGAAGCCCACTTTCATTTGGATGGGTTCGTCAATAAGCAAAATTGGCGCATTTGGGGGACTGAGAATCAGGATTTCGCGATCGAGAAGTCTCTTCACCCTCAATGGGTGACTCTGTGCTGTGCAATGCCCAGTAACGGAATAATCGGTGCGATATTCCTCGATGGCACGGTGACTACCGAAGGGTACGCGAAGGTTTTGGAAGATGGCTTCATCCACATCATCCAGAGTGAGCCTGATTTCTACACGATGTGGTTCACGCAAGACGGAGCTCATTCCCTTTTCAAAGCCCCAGACTGTCTGATGTCCTGGAGGAGCACTTTGGGGATCGCATTCTGGCTCTGGGGCACCCAGAGGCATTCTACATACATACTCCGCAATCCACCATACGGTGCATGGCGGAGGGTACCTCGTACCACAACTAGCATCTTCTCTCCCTGTTCCACTCCCAAACAGCACGAGGGAGAAATGACTGCATATATGCCTCTGTACGAGCCCTAATCTCTCTTATCTTATTTTTGTGGTCTTACCGCGAAGTGTAAGTTGGCGGCAGTAAAATTGTACTGCAGTCAGCCTCAAATGCTGGTTCTCTAAATTTCCTCAGTAGCGATTCACGAAAAGAACGCCTGCTTTCCTCTAGAGACTCTCACCCGAGTTCCTGAAGCATTTCCGTAACACTCGCGTGATGATCAAACCTACCAGTAACAAATCTAGCAGCCCGCCTCTGAATTGCTTCTATGTCCTCCCTCAATCCGACCTAATAGGGATCCCAAACGCTCGAGCAGTACTCAAGAATAGGTCGTATTAGTGTTTTATAAGCGGTCTCCTTTACAGATGAACCACATCTTCCCAAAATTCTACCAATGAACCGAAGACGACTATCCGCCTTCCCCACAACTGCCATTACATGCTTGTCCCACTTCGTATCGCTCTGCAATGTTACGCACAAATATTTAATCGACGTGACTGCGTCAAGCGCTACACTACTAATGGAGTATTCAAACATTACGGGATTCTTTTTCCTATTCATCTGCATTAATTTACATTTATCTATATTTAGAGTTAGCTGGCATTCTTTACACCAATCACAAATCCTGTCCAAGTCATCTCGTATCCTCTTACAGTCACTCAACGACGACACCTTCCCGTACACCACAGCATCATCAGCAAACAGCCGCACATTGCTATCCACCCTATCCAAAAGATCATTTATGTATATAGAAAACAACAGTGGACCTGCCACACTTCCCTGGGGCACTCCAGATGATACCCTCACCTCCGATGAACACTCACCATCGAGGACAACGTACTGGGTTCTATTACTTTAGAAGTCTTCGAGCCACTCACATACTTGGGAACCAATCCCATATGCTCGTACCTTAGCTAGGAGTCTGCAGTGGGGAACCGAGTCAAACGCTTTCCGGAAGTCAAGGAATACCGCATCCGTCTAATACCCTTCATCCATGGTTCGCAAAATATTGTGTGAAAAAAGGGCGAGTTGCGTTTCGTAGGAGCGATGCTTTCTAAAGCCGTGCTGATGCATGGACAGCAACTTCTCTGTCTCGAGGAAATTCATTATATTCGAACTGAGAACATGTTCGAGAATCCTGCAACAAACCGATGTTAAGGATATTGATGTATAATTTTGAGGATCTGTCCTTCTACCCTTCTTATATACAGGCGTCACCTGCGCTTTTTTCAGTCGCTCGGGACTTTACGTTGGGCAAGAGATTCGCGATAAATGCAAGCTAAGTGAGGAGCCAATGCAGTAGAATACTGACATGGACCTCGATGGCCGCCGTATTCTCCGGATCTGAACACATGCGTCTCCTTTTTGCGGGGCTATATTAAAGACAAGGTGTACAGCAATAACCCTAAAAGCATTGCTGAGCTGAAAACAGCCATTCAGGAGGTTCAAAAATGGCTCTGAGTGCTATGGGACTTAACTTCTTAGGTCATCAGTCCCCTAGAACTTAGAACTACTTGAACTTAACTAACCTCAGGACATCACACACATCCATCCCCGAGGGAGGATTCGAACCTGCGGCCGTAGCGGTCGCGCGGTTCCAGACTGAAGCGCCTAGAACCGCTCGGCCACTCCGGCCGGCGCCATTTAGCAGGTCATCGACAGCATCAATGCTCCGACACTTCAACAGGTCATGGAGAATTTCACTATTCGTCAGCGCCACGTCATCACCAATGATGACAGTCATATCGAACATGTCATTACCTACATCCGAATACCTGTAGTGACGTTTGCACGTCGAATAAGTATGTGCACGCCGTAGTTTGTACCTAATTTACGTTTTTCTTCATATAGTTAAATAACTGTCACCCTGTACTTTTTTATGTACACGTAGTCATTGATACGCCATAATTAATGACAAGGGAACCTCCCCATCGCACCCCCTCAGATTTAGTTATAAGTTGGCACAGTGGATAGGCCTTGAAAAACTGAACACACATCAATCGAGAAAACAGGAAGAAGTTGTGTGGAACTATGAAAAAAATAAGCAAAATGTACAAACTGAGTAGTCGATGTGTAAGATAGGCAACAACAAGGAGAGTGTCAGCTCAGGAGCGCCGTGGTTCCGTGGTTAGCGTGAGCAGCTGCGGAACGAGAGGTCCTTGGTTCAAGTCTTCCCTCAAGTGAAAAGTTTACTTTATTTATTTTCGCAAAGTTGTGATAAGTCCGTTCGTTCATTGACGTCTCTGTTTACTGTAATAAGTTTAGTGTCTGTGTTTTGCGACCGCACCGCAAAACCGTGCGATTAGTAGACGAAAGGACGTGCCTCTAAAATGGGAACCGAAAACATTTTGATCGCAAGGTCATAGGTCAACCAATTCCTCCACAGGAAAACACGTCTGATATATTCTATACGATACAAGTGACGGAATATGTTGTCGACCCACCTAACTTGTACACTTGGCGAATGGGTAAAAAGATTCTACTACATTGCCCGATTTAGGTTTTCTTGTGGATGTGATAATCACTCCGAAAAAAGTGATGAAAACATAAGAGTTTGTCACATAAACTGCAACAAATCAATGCAACAGTTTCACAGTCGCACAGTTTTCCATGTGCTCTGTCAAAACATATGTTTTTAACGTTTTCAAATTTTTCCGTCTGTAGCCCGTCAAATCCTGCATATGTCCAAGCAAATCTGAACATGTGCTGGAATTTTGGAGAGTGAAGTTGATTATGTGTGAGTGCCTGAACTTTGATAATTGTCTGAAAATAAAAAATTTAACTTTTCACTCGAGGGAAGACTCGAACCAAGGACCTCTCGTTCCGCAGCTGCTCATGCTAACCACGGGACCACGGCGCTCCTGAGCTCACATATTCCTTGATGTTGCCTATCCTGCGCATGGACTACTCAGTTTGTATATTTAGCTTTTTTTTCATAGTTCCACACAACTTCTTCCTGTTTTCTCGATTGATGCGTGTTCAGTTTTTCAAGGCCTATCCACTGTGCCAGCTTATAACTAAATCTGAGGGGGGTGCGATGGGGAGGTTCCCTTGTGAGTTGTAAAGGTGGTGTAACAATGTGCCAATGTTTCCACATAAAAATACCGATGGAAGCATTTAAAACACAAGCTGAGAAAGATCGACGAAAAAACAGTGGGCCAACCTGCACCAGACTTCCCCTACCGCTCGCCAACCGGTGTTGGGTAAATTTGGAGAACCTGTCTTGACAGTAGACTGTGCGACCATTGTGCTGACGGCATTGTACGTCTCGCTTAAGGATCATGAGAGTGAGATGTGAGATGTTACGGGGCGTACGCAGCTATACGGACAACCATCTTTATCTCGTTCAGCATGCGAACTACGAAAGAAAATCGCTAGTACTGCTACTACCTCCACTTCCATTCCTTCCCAGCACTTTCCCTTCAAGAATGTTAATTATGAAGGTGTTGTGTCTGGTGAGACGTACAGTAAGTTGTATTTTTCTCTTTTCTATTTCCTTTAATAATCTTCTATCCTCATTGAGTTCCCTCAACACTTCCGCGTTGGTTTTTCCTTCCGTCCAGGTCGTTCTTGTCGTTTTCCGCCATATCCACATTTCAGCAGCTTCAAGTCCATTACTTTCCGGTTAAACTGGAGTCCAGCTTTCACTTACATAGAGCAGCGTACTGCTTACAAATGATTCTGCAAAGAATTATCTGACAAACATAGAGTGTATCAAAAAGAATCCTCCGATTTTTAAAAAATCATAACTATTATTCTAAAATGACATTTTCACTCTGCAGCGGAGTGTGCGCTGATATGAAACTTCCTGGCAGATTAAAACTATGTGCCGGACAGAGACTCGAACTCGGGAATTTTGCCTTTCGCGGGCAAGTGCTCTACCAACTGAGCTACCGAAGCACAACTCACGCCCTGTACTCACAGCTTTACTTCTGCCAGTACTTCGTCTCCTACCTTCCAAACTTCACAGAAGCTCTCCTGCGAACCTTGCAGAAACTAGCACTCCTGGAAGAAACATCCCCCAGGCTGTGGCTAAGCCATGCCTCCGCAGTATCCTTTCTTCCAGGACTGCTAGTTCCTCAAGTTTTGCAGGAGAGCTTCTGTAAAGTTTGGAAGGTAGGAGACGAGGTACTGGCAGAAGTAAAGCTGTGAGTACGGGGCGTGAGTCGTGCTTCGGTAGCTCAGTTGGTAGAGCACTTGCCCGCAAAAGGCAAAGGTCCCGAGTTCGAGTCTCGGTCCCGCACACAGTTTTAATCTGCGAGGGAGTTTCAAACTATTATTTGAGATACGCGCGTGAACAATGTACTGTTGGAAAGCGCAAAACTGTCGAGTTTTACATGGTTCCCGCTACATAGCAGCAGTGTGCGCCCACTTCAGTTCTAGTAAATATGGTGTCGGGGCAACAGAAAGCGTTTTGTGTCCTACGTTTTGCGCGGTGCGGGTCAGTAATAACTGTTCATCGTGACTTTCGTACTAGGTAAGGTGTGGATCTTCCCACAGCACAGAGCATTAGACGGTGGCGTGAACAATTCCGAGAAACAGGTTGTGTGTGTAAAGGCAAATCGCCGGGCCGTCCCCGAGTGTCCGACACAGGCGTCGAACGCATCCGCCTAAGTTTCACAAGGAGTCCCCAGAAATCCGTTCGCCGTGCAGCTCGTCGGCTCAACATGCCCCAGATGTCCGTCTGGCTTGTGTTGCGTCGAGGTTTGTTTTTTTTTTTTTTTTTTTTTTGTCATCAGTCTACTGACTGGTTTCATGCGGCCCGCCACGAATTCCTTTCCTGTGCTAACCTCTTCATCTCAGAGTAGCACTTGCAACCTACGTCCTCAATTATTTGCTTCACGTATTCCAATCTCTGTCTTCCTCTACTGTTTTTGCCCTCTACAGCTCCCTCTAGTACCATGGAAGTCATTCCGTCATGTCTTAGCAGATGTCCTATCATTCTGTCCCTTCTCTTTATCAGTGTTTTCCACATATTCCTTTCCTCTCCGATTCTGCGTAGAACCTCCTCATTCCTTACCTTATCAGTCCACCTAATTTTCAACATTCGTCTATAGCACCACATCTCAAATGCTTCGATTCTCTTCTGTTCCGGTTTTCCCACAGTCCATGTTTCACTACCATACAATGCTGTACTCCAGACGTACATCCTCAGAAATTTCTTGCTCAAATTAAGGCCGGTATTTGATATCAGTAGACTTCTCTTGGCCAGAAATGCCTTTTTTGCCATAGCGAGTCTGCTTTTGATGTCCTCCTTGCTCCGTCCGTCATTGGTTATTTTACTGCCTAGGTAGCAGAATTCCTTAACTTCATTGACTTCGTGACCATCAATGCTGATGTTAAGTTTCTCGCTGTTCTCATTTCTACTACTTCTCATTACTTTCGTCTTTCTCCGATTTACTCTCAAACCATACTGTGTACTCATTAGACTGTTCATTCCGTTCAGCAGATCATTTAATTCTTCTTCACTTTCACTCAGGATAGCAATGTCATCAGCGAATCGTATCATTGATATCCTTTCACCTTGTATTTTAATTCCAGGGGGAGGTTACCATGAGGAAAAGTAGTAGTAGTAGTAGAGGGGTTTTGTGGGCGCACGACAACAAGGTCTTCAGCGCCCGTTCAGTATCATAGTGAGACGGGTGTCAAAAAAAAAAAAAAAAAAACCTCGGAATATTTACATAAAACGGAACATAAAACACGGGAAACAATCATCGGAAAAGATGTGCTCACCCAGACCGAAGCGTGGGATGAAGCAGGGCGTCAGCAGTAAAACATGGACAACACAGGAAGAAAACGAGAGAGGGGGCTAAAACAATGTAGCAGATGGAAGTGGCCGGCTGACCGCAAGGAAAAAAAGGGAGGTGTCAGCCACTCTGCAATACACTAAAACCTCCAGCCTAAAAGTTTAGGCCAGAGTCCAGACACATCACAAAACTTAAAAACCCTAGACACACACGTCTCATCATTAGCTAAAACACAGGGCAGATCACCATCAACTTGTGCTTCTGCCCTTGCATCACGGTATAAAATGCAGTCTGTTAAAATGTGGCGGACAGAGATGTGCACACCACAAGCATCACAAAACGGAGGATCCTCCCGCCGTAATAAATAGCTATGCGTCAGAGGACAGTGCCCGATCCGAAGACGTGTGAGGGTCACCTCTTCCCGCCTGAGCAACCGACAGGAGGAACGCCACGGCCGAGTGGTTGACTTTACCGACCACCATGAGGAAAAGATTGAATAATCAACGAAAGGTTTGTATATGAAGCCATATAAAATGCAGCTGCTGAAAGCTCTTCGTGAGGGTGACAAACAACAACGTGTAATTTCGTTCTTGGCAAGATGGAGGATGACAGTTTCCTTCCACGGTTAGTGTTTAGTGAAGAGGCAACATTCCATTTAAATGGAAAGGTGAACCGTTATAATGTGAAAATATGGGATACGGAACAACCACATCAATCGTACAACGTGAGAGAGACTCTCCAAAATTTGATGTGTTTTGTGCAGTGTCACGGGAATAGCTGCACAGTCCATTTTTCTTTGCCGAGAGCACTGTTGCAGGAGGCACATATCGCGACGTGCTTCCAAGGGAACCTCCCCATTGCACCCCCCTCAGATTTAGTTGTAAGTTCCCACAGTGGATAGGCCTTGAAAACCTGAACACACATCAATCGAGAAAACAGGAAGAAGTTGTGTGGAACTATGAAAAAAAAAATAAGCAAAATATACAAACTGGGTAGTCCATGCGTAAGATAGGCAACAACAAGGATGACCTGAGCCCGGGAGCACCGTGGTCCCGTGGTTAGCGTGAGCAACTCCAAAAGGAGAGGTCCTTGGTTCAAGTCTCCCTTCGAGTGAAAAGTTTAATTTTTTTTTCAGACATTTATCAGAGTTCGGGCACTCACACATAATCAACTTCGCTCTCCAAAATTCCAGGACATGTTCAGATTTGCTTGGACATATTGTAAGTAGGCTGTTTAGGTTTTCTTATTGGTAACACCACGTAGCGCTTTGTATGAAAATCACTGGCTGCGCTGTGTGCAGTCTGTGGCTAGTTTGCATTGTTGTCTGCCATTGTAGTGTTGGGCAGCGGCAGCTGGATGTGAACTGCGCGTAGCGTTGCGCAGTTGGAGGTGAGCCGCCAGCAGTGGTGGATGTGGGGAGAGAGATGGCGGAGTTTTGAAATTTGTAAGACTGGTTGTCATGAACTGCTATATATATTATGACTTTTGAACACTAGTAAGGTAAATACATTGTCTGTTCTCTATCAAAATCTTTCATTTGCTAACTATCCCTATCAGTAGTTAGTGCCTTCAGTAGTTTGAATCTTTTATTTAGCTGGCAGTAGTGGCGCTCGCTGTATTGCTGTAGCTTGAGTAACGAAGATTTTTGTGAGGTAAGTGATTTGTGAAAGGTATAGGTTAATGTTAGTCAGGGCCATTCTTTTCTAGGGATTTCTGAAGTCAGATTGCGTTGCGCCAAAAAATATTATGTGTCAGTGTAAGCACAGTCATGTATAATTGTTCAAAGGGGACGTTTCAATATGCAGGAATTGACGGTCTACACACGGAAAATCTTGAAAACGTTAAAAAGATATGTTTTGACAGAGCACAGGGAAAACTGTGCGACTGTGAAACTGTTGCATTGATTTGTTGCAGTTTATGTGACAAACTCTTAGGTTTTCATCACTTTTTGGGGGTGGTTATCACATCCACAAGAAAACCTAAATCGGGCAAGATGTTGTTGTTTTTGTTGTGGTCTTCAGTCCTGAGACTGGTTTGATGCAGCTCTCCATGCTACTCTATCCTGTGCAAGCTTCTTCATCTCCCAGTACCTACTGCAACCTACATCCTTCTGAATCTGCTTAGTGTATTCATCTCTTGGTCTCCCCCTATGATTTTTACCCTCCACGCTGCCCTCCAATACTAAATTGGTGATCCCTTGATGCCTCAGAACATGTCCTACCAACCGATCCCTTCTTCTGGTCAAGTTGTGCCACAAACTTCTCTTCTCCCCAATCCTATTCAATACTTCCTCATTAGTTATGTGATCTACCCATCTAATCTTCAGCATTCTTCTGTAGCACCACATTTCAAAAGCTTCTATTCTCTTCTTGTCCAAACTATTTACCGTCCATGTTTCACTTCCATACATGGCTACACTCCATACAAATACTTTCAGAAATAACTTTCTGACACTTAAATCTATACTCGATGTTAACAAATTTCTCTTCTTCAGAAACGCTTTCCTTGCCATTGCCAGTCTACATTTTATATCCTCTCTACTTCGTCCATCATTAGTTATTTTGCTCCCCAAACAGCAAAACTCCTTTACTACTTTAAGTGTCTCATTTCCTAATCTAATACCCTCAGCATCACCCGACTTAACTCGACTACATTCCATTATCCTCGTTTAGCTTTTGTTGATGTTCATCCTATATCCTCCCTTCAAGACACCATCCTTTCCGTTCAACTGCTCTTCCAAGTCCTTTGCTGTCTCTGACAGAATTACAATGTCATCGGCGAACCTCAAAGTTTTTATTTCTTCTCCATAGATTTTAATACCTACTCCAAATTTTTCTTTTGTGTCCTTTACTGCTTGCTCAATATAGAGATTGAATAACATCGGGGAGAGGCTACAACCCTGTCTCACTCCCTTCCCAACCACTGCTTCCCTTTCATGTCCCTCAACTCTTATAACTGCCATCTGGTTTCTGTACAAGTTGTAAATAGCCTTTCGCTCCCTGTATTTTACCCCTGCCACCTTTAGAATTTGAAAGAGAGTATTCCAGTCAACATTGTCAAAAGCTTTCTCTAAGTCTACAAATGCTAGAAACGTAGGTTTGCCTTTCCTTAATCTTTCTTCTAAGATAAGTCGTAATGCAGCATTGCCTCACGTGTTCCAGTATTTCTACGGAATCCAAACTGATCTTCCTCGAGGTCGGCTTCTACTAGTTTTTCCATTCGTCTGTAAAGAATTCGTGTTAGTACTTTGCAGCTGTGGCTTATTAAACTGATTGTTCGGTAATTTTCACATCTGTCAACACCTGCTTTCTTTGGGATTGGAATTATTATATTCTTCTTGAAGTCTCAGGGTATTTCGCCTGTTTCATACATCTTGCTCACCAGATGGTAGAGTTTTGTCAGGACTGGCTCTCCCAAGGCCGTCAGTAGTTCTAATGGAATGTTGTCTACTCCCGGGGCCTTGTTGCGACTCAGGTCTTTCAGTGCTGTGTCAAACTCATCACGCAGTATCTTATCTCCCATTTTGTCTTCATCTACATCCTCTTCCATTTCCATAATATTGTCCTCAAGTACATCGCCCTTGTATAAACCCTCTATATACTCCTTCCACCTTTCTGCCTTCCCTTCTTTGCTTAGAACTGGGTTGCCATCTGAGCTCTTGATATTCATACAAGTGGTTCTCTTCTCTCCAAAGGTCTCTCTAATTTTCCTGTAGGCAGTATCTATCTTACCCCTAGTGAGACAAGCCTCTACATCCTTACATTTGTTCTCTAGCCATCCCTGCTTAGCCATTTTGCACTTCCTGTCGATCTCATTTTTGAAACGTTTGTATTCCTTTTTGCCTGCCTCATTTACTGCATTTTTATATTTTCTCCTTTCATCAGTTAAATTTAATATTTCTTCTGTTACCCAAGGATTTCTATTAGCCCTCGTCTTTTTACCTACTTGATCCTCTGCTGCCTTCACTATTTCATCCCTCAAAGCTACCCATTCTTCTTCTACTGTATTTATTTCCCCCTTTCCTGTCAATTGCTCCCTTATGCTCTCCCTGAATCTCTGTACAATCTCTGGTTCTTTCAGTTTATCCAGGTCCCATCTCCTTAAATTCCCACCTTTTTGCAGTTTCTTCAGTTTCAATCTGCAGTTCATAACTAATAGATTGTGATCAGAGTGCACATCTGCCCCTGGAAATGTCTTACAATTTAAAACCTGGTTCCTAAATCTCTGTCTTACGATTATATAATCTATCTGATACCTTTTAGTATCTCCAGGATTCTTCCAGGTATACAACCTTCTTTTATGATTCTTGAACCAAGTGTTAGCTATGATTAAGTTATGCTCTGTGCAAAATTCTACAAGGCGGCTTCCTCTTTCATTTCTTCCCCCCCAATCCATATTCAGCTACTATGTTTCCTTCTCTCCCTTTTCCTACTGACGAATTCCAGTCACCCATGACTATTAAATTTTCGTCTCCCTTCACTACCTGAATAATTTCTTTTATCTCGACCTACGTTTCATCAATTTCTTCATCATCTGCAGAGCTAGTTGGCATATAAACTTGTACTACTGTAGTAGGCATGGGCTTTGTGTCTATCTTGGCCACAATAATGCGTTCACTATGCTGTTTGTAGTAGCTAATCCGCACTCCTATTTTTTATTCATTATTAACCCTACTCCTGCATTACCCCTATTTGATTTTGTGTTTATAACCCTGTAATCACCTGACCAAAAGTCTTGTTCCTCCTGCCACCGAACTTCACTAATCCCCACTAAATCTAACTTTAACCTATCCATTTCCCCTTTTAAATTTTCTAACCTACCTGCCCGATTAAGGGATCTGACATTCCACGCTCCGATCCGTAGAACGCCAGTTTTCTTCCTCCTGATAACGACGTCCTTTCGAGTAGTCCCCGCCCGGAGATCCGAATGGGGGACTATTTTACCTCCGGAATATTTTACCCAAGAGGACGCCATCATCATTTAATCATACAGTAAAGCTGCATGCCCTCGGGAAAAATTACGGCCGTAATTTCCCCTTGCTTTCAGCCGTTCGCAGTACCAGCACAGCAAGGCCGTTTTGGTTATTGTTACAAGGCCAGATCAGTCAATCATCCAGACTGTTTCCCTTGCAACTACTGAAAAGGCTGTTGCCCCTCTTCAGGAACCACACGTTTGTCTGGCCTCTCAACAGATACCCCTCCGTTGTGGTTGTACCTACAGTACAGCTATCTGTATCGCTGAGGCACGCAAGCCTCCCCACCAACGGCAAGGTCCATGGTTCATGGGGGGGTCGGGCAAGATAGAAGAATCTTTATACCCATTTGCCAAGTGTACAAGTTAGGTGGGTCGACAACATATTCCTGTCATGTGAGGCACATGCCGTATAGAATATATCAGACGTGTTTTCCTGTGGAGGAATCCGCTGACCTATGACCTTGCGATCAAATGTTTTCGGTTCCCATTGGAGAGGCGCGTCCTTTCGTCTACTAATCGCACGGTTTTGCAGTGCGGTCACAAAACACAGACACTAAACTTATTACAGTGAACAGAGACGTCAATGAACGAACGGACAGATCATAACTTCGCAAAAATAAAAAAAGTAAACTTCTCACTCGAGGGAATACTTGAACCAAGAACTTCTCGTTCTGCAGCTGCTCACGCTAACCACGGGACCACGGCGCTCCTGAGCTCAGATCATCCTAGATGTTACTTATCTTACACATGGAGTACTCACTTTGTATATTTTGCTTATTTTTTTCATAGTTCCACACAACTTCTCCCTGTTTTCTCGATTGATCTGTGTTCAGTTTTTCAAGGCCTATCCACTGTGCCAACTTACAACTAAATCTGACGGGGGTGCGATGGGGAGGTTCCCCTGTTAGAACTTTTCTTTTGCCACAGTTGGAGACTGATTGGAACGACTTCATTTACGAGCAGGATGGAGCACCGCCACACTGGCATCTGGATGTGCGGGAATTTTTCAGTTGAAGGATTACTGAGCAATGGATCGGCCGCACTGGACCAAATAATTCAGCCTTCCATTAGTGGCCTCCAAGGTCACCGGACCTGACGGTGTCTTATTATTTCTTGTGGGGGTTTATAGAAGACTCTGTTTATGTGCCTCCGTTACCAACAACAGTGAATGAACTCACACATAGCATAACAGCAGCTGTGGAAGTTGTAACTCAAGACATGCTCGCTCCAGTGTGGGAACAAATTGAATACCGCATTGACATATCCCGTGCATCCTAAGGTGGGCAATTGAACACCCATGTAAAGGTATGAAATAAAGATTTTTGAGTTTCCCCGTTCATCAAAAAGCACAATTCATCGTACATGTTTATTAGTTTCAGAAATATAGACGTGCAGAATCGGATAATTCGTTTTGATACACCCCGTATATTAGTATTTTCGCTGGTTAAAATGCTTCTCTTGCTGATAAATGGTTATTTCGTCAGTGCAATCCTTGCCTTTACTTCAGTTTGACGTCTATTTGTCATATGTAATTACACTACCAAGATCATACAACTGTTTCACCTGATCAGTTCGCTACATCTACGTTTATACTCCGCAAGCCACCCAACGGTGTGTGGCGGCGGGCACTTTACGTGCCACTGTCATTACCTCCCTTTCCTGTTCCAGTCGCGTACGGTTCGCGGGAAGAACGACTGCCGGAAAGCCTCCGTGCGCGCTCGAGTCTATCTAATTTTACATTCGTGATCTCCTCGGGAGATATAAGTAGGGGGAAGCAATATATTCGATACCTCATCCAGAAACGCATCCTCTAGAAAACCTGGAAAGCAAGCTACACCGCGATGCAGAGCGCCTCTCTTGCAGAGTCTGCCACTCGAGTTTGCTAAACATCTCCGTAACGCTATCACGCTTACCAAATAACCCTGTGACGAATCGCGCCGCTCTTCTTTGGATCTTCTCTATGTCCTCTGTCAACCCGACCTGGTACGGATCCCACACTGATGAGCAATATTCAAGTATACGTCGAACGAGTGTTTTGTAAGTCATCTCCTTTGTTGATGGATTACATTTTCTAAGCACTCTCCCAATGAATCTCAACCTGGTACCCGCCCTACCAACAATTAATTTTATATGATCATTCCACTTCAAGTCGTTCCGTACGCATACTTCCAGATATTTTACAGAAGTAACTGCTACCAGTGTTTGTTCCGCTATCATGTAATCGTACAATAAAGGATCCTTCTTTCTATGTATTCATTTCTATGTATACATTACATTTGTCTATGTTAAGGGTCAGTTACCACTCCCTCCACCAAGTGCCTATCCGCAGCATATCTTCCTGCATTTCGCTGCAGTTTTCTAATGCTGTAACTTCTCTGTATACTACAGAATCATCCGCGAAAAGCCGCACGGAACTTCCGACACTAAGTTATTTATATATATTGTGAATAGCAATGGTCCCATAACACTCCCCTGTGGCACGCCAGAGGTTACTTTAACGTCTGTACACGTCTCTCCATTGACAACAACATGCTGTGTTCTGTTTGCTAAAAACTCTTCAATCTAGCCACACAGCTGGTCTGATATTCCGTAGGCTCTTACTTTGTTTATCAGGCGACAGTGCGGAACTGTATCGAACGCCTTCCGGAAGTCAAGAAAAATAGCATCTACCTGGGAGCCTGTATCTAATATTTTCTGGGTCTCATGAACAAATAAAGTGAGTTGGGTCTCACACGATCGCTGTTTCCGGAATCCGTGTTGGTTCCTACAGAGTAGGTTCTGGGTTTCCAGAAATGACATGATGAGCGAGCAAAAAACATGTTCCAAAATTCTACAGCAGATCGACGTCAGAGATATAGGCCTATAGTTTTGCGCATCTGCTCGACGACCCTTCTTCAAGACTGGGACTACCTGTGCTCTTTTCCAATCATTTGGAACCTTCCGTTCCTCTAGAGACTTGCGGTACACGGCTGTTAGAAGGGGGGCAAGTTCTTCCGCGTACTCTGTGTAGAATCGAATTGGTATCCCGGCAGGTTCAGTGGACTTTCCTCTGTTGAGTGATTGCAGTTGCTTTTCTATTCCTTGGACTCTTATTTCGATGTCAGCCATTGTTTCGTTTGTGCGAGCATTTAGAGAAGGATCTGCAGTTCTAACGTCATCAGTTATTTTCATATTTCTCTGAATTTGTTCCATATTTTTCCTCACAACCAATAGCTTCGTTTCCCGTTTGTTTACATTTCATTTACGGAGTTTGTTTCACAGAGCTTCCAGAGTTCTGTTCATCTCTTTTTTGGAGTCTGCAGCTACCGCGATGTCACCAGCAAACCTGACGCAATGCACCCTTTCACCATTGGCCGCTATTCCCTCTGTCTTCCTCCTTCTTGATCTTTATAGCTTTTTTACTGAACATATTAAATAAATACTGCGGTTTGTGACACCCTTGTCTAACTTCTTTCCTAATCTTGGCCTCTTCTTCAACCATATTAACGTTTATTTTTGTGCTTCTCTTCGTGATACAATTGATTAACTTATGTTATATCCTTCCTGCCCAGTACTATTTCCTTCATAGGATAGAGCGGGAGCCGGCCGGAGTGGCCGAGCGGTTCTAGACGCTGCAGTCCGGAACCGCGCGACCGCTACGGTCGCAGGTTCGAATCCTGCCTCGGGCATGGATGTGTGTGATGTCCTTAGGTTAGTTAGGTTTAAGTAGTTCTAAGTTCTGTAAGTAGGCTGTTTAGGTTATTTTATTGGTAACGCCACCTCTGTTTGAAAATCACTGGCTGTGCTGTGTGCAGTCTGTGTCTAGTTTGCATTGTTGTCTGCCATTGTAGTGTTGGGCAGCGGCAGCTGGATGTGAACAGCGCGTAGCGTTGCGCAGTTGGCGGTGAGCCGCCAGCAGTGGTGGATGTGGGGAGAGAGATGGCGGAGTTTTATAATTTGTCATGAACTGCTATATATATTATGACTTTTGATGATATTAAGGTAAATACATTGTTTGTTCTCTATTAATATCTTTCATTTGCTAACTATCCCTATCAGTAGTTAGTGCCTTCCATAGTTTGAATCTTTTATTTAGCTGGCAGTAGTGGCGCTCGCTGTATTGCAGTAGTTCGAGTAACCAAGATTTTTGTGAGGTAAGCGATTTGTGAAATGCATAGGTTAATGTTAGTCAGGGCCATTCTTTTGTAGGGATTTCTGAAAGTCAGATTGCGTTGCGCTAAAAATATTGTGTGTCAGGTTAAGCACAGTCCTATACAATTTTAAAAAGGGGACGTTTCAGTTCTAGGGGACTGATGACCTCAGAAGTTAAGTCCCATAGTGCTCAGAGCCATTTGATAGAGCGGGGCTTATGCGCTCAAGGCACTATTCCGCCTGAAATAAAAAAATGTTGCAACACTGCGCTAGTTCCTCACATATTCGATGTCGTTTTGACTTCAGCGTGTGCAAGTATCTCTGTGTCGCCGCCATGTCACTGTAGTAAGGGTGTTTCTGTTACATTATTGACAGGACAGAAGAACAAACCCTAAGAGGTAAACGAATTGTGACGGATTATTGCCGCAGTTACAGAATACGACCGAATACATTAAGGTGTACCTTGTTGTTACTTGTACAAGAACACCGGATATGTAGTTTGTGTATCAACAAATATCACGGACATTTTTCCACAAAGGTCTGATTTGCCGTGTCTTTCGCAGTGACTCCAGACAGGGCTATTTCTCCCCGTATACGTGGGGCTATTTCCGCTTAGTCAAATTATTAGTTCAATTCATGTTTTACTGCGAAGTTCTAGAGAAGACGTTTTCTTGGTTTCTTTTCGGATGGTCCGTACAGCCAGAGGGAAAAAGCCAAGTGCTGCATGGTCCGAGGAAGATATCAAACAACCAGTAACAAGTGTTGTAGGCAGCCCCTCTTGGGTAAAGTGGTACATGCTTTCATGGAATGTGTGTGGATGCAAAAGGACGAAAGTTGTTTACTTGAGATAAATGCTTGTGATTTTGACACTGGAATGCGTCAGGCGAAGTATTATCTAAACTGAGTGGAACAGTGGCACAGTATTTCTGCCTTCTTCACGTGTTCCTTCAATACTTTATTCGTGAAAGGAATTTCGACCTTTCATACACTGGAATGTATTTACCATTAACGTACCATAACTGAATCACTGGGTGTAAGATAGATACTGCCTACAGGAAAATTAAAGAGATCTTTGGAGAAAAGAGAACCACTTGTATGAATATCAAGAGCTCAGATGGAAACCCACCTCTAAGGAAAGAAGGGAAAGCAGAAAGGTGGAAGGAGTATACAGAGGGTCTATACAAGGGCGATGTTCCTGAGGACAATATTACAGAAATGGAAGAGAATCTGGATGAAGATGAAATAGGAGATATGATACTGCGTGAAGAGTTTGACAGAGCACTGAAAGACCTGAGTCGAAACAAGGCCCCGGGAGTAGACAACATTCCATTGGAACTACTGACGGCCTTGGGAGAGCCAGTCCTGACAAAACTCTAACATCTGGTGAACAAGATCTATGAGACAGGCGAAATACCCTCAGACTTCAAGAAGAATATAATAATTCAAGTCCCGAAGAAAGCAGGTGTTGACAGATGTGAAAATTACCGAACTATCAGTTTAATAAGCCACAGCTGCAAAATACTATCGCGAATTCTTTACAGACGAATGGAATAACTGGTAGAAGCCGACCTCGGGGAAGATCAGTTTGGATTCCATAGAAATGTTGGAACAAGTGGGGCAATACTGACCCTACGACTTATCTTAGAAAATAGATTAAGGAAAGGCAAACAACGTTTCCAGCATTTGTAGACTTAGAGAAAGCTTTTGACAATGTTGACTGGTATGCTCTCTTTCAAATTCTGAAAGTGGCAGGGGTAAAATACAGGGAGCGAGAGGTTATTTACAATTAATACAGAAACCAGATGGCAGTTATAAGAGTCGAGGGACATGAAAGGGAAACAGTGGTTAGGAAGGGAGTGAGACAGGGTTGTAGCCTCTCCCCGACGTTACTCAATCTGTATCTTGAGCAAGCAGTAAAGGAAACAAAAAAAAATTCGGACTAGGAATTAAAATCCATGGAGAACAAATAAAAACTTTGAGGTTCGCCGATGACATTGTAATTCTGTCAGAGACAGCAAAGGACCTGGAAGAGCAGCTGAACGGAATCGACAGTGTCTTGAAAAGAGGATATAAGATGAACATCAACAAAAGCAAATCGAGGATAATGGAATGTAGTCGAATTAAGTCGGGTGATCCTGAAGGAATTAGATTAGAAAATGAGACACTTAAAGTAGTAAAGGAGTTTTGCTATTTGGGGTGCAAAATAACTGATGATGGTCGAAGTAGGGTGGATATAAAATGTAGACTGGCAATGGCAAGGAAAGCGTTTCACAAGAAGAGAAATTTGTTAACATCGAGTATAGATTTAAGTGTCAGGAAGTCGTTTCTAAAAGTATTTGTATGGAGTGTAGCCATGTATGGAAGCGAAACATGGACGATAAATAGTTTGGACAAGAAGAGAATAGAAGCTTTCGAAATGTGGTGCTACAGAAAAATGCTGAAGATTAGATGGGTAGATCACATAACTAATGAGGAGGTGTTGAATAGAACTGGTGAGAAGAGGAGTTTGTAGCACAACTTGACTAGAAGAAGGGACCGGTTGGTAGGACATGTTCTGAGGCATCAAGGGATCACAAATTTAGTACTGAAGGGCAGCGTGGAGGGTCAAAATGGTAAAGGGAGACCAAAAGATGAATACACTAAGCAGATTCAGAATGTTGTAGGTTGCAGTAGAGAGATGGGAGATGAAGAAGCTTGCACAGGATAGAGTAGCACGGAGAGCTGCAGCAAACCAGTCGCTGGACTGAAGACAACAACAACAAGAACATCAACAACTGCATCACATTGACAGATTTTTAAAAAGGTTTCACGTCATTTTATCAGGGCTTATAGTTGGGGAATGAGCAGAATAGCCCGCTGCAGCATACTTCTAAAGAATAGTTCCCACTTACCGATGGGAGAAACGTTTTCTATGTTTTTAAATGGTAAATATAAAGGTGCGTGAGTTCATGTGTGTGTGTGTGTGTGTGTGTGTGTGTGTGTGTGTGTATGCAAATTTAATAACGCAGGCAGTTGCTGAAAACAGAGATGATACTATCGTAAATATTGTCGTTTCTGTCATTTAAGGTTTATTTCCACACGCCATAATTGTTTACAAAATATGACAGTATACATGTGATGTGTGGCGACAGTGAAGGGAGCCTGTGACCACTGGAGGTACTGTACTTAATTTATTTCTATTGTTAGATATACGTTTAGTTTTATGTCAAAAGAAACCCATAACCATGTCCTGAAATAGTGTTTTGTTTCTCCAGTAGACAGTGCCACAAGTGCCTCCAAAAAACTGCGACGCAACAGGCACACACACACACACACACACACACACACACACACACATACTAAAAAATGTAAATTCACCTGATGATGGAGGTTTAAATCTTTGGAACGCATCGTGGAGATAAATAAACAGTGGCTGGTAACAGTAAACGTGTTGTTCCATTTAATGTCAACAACAGTCACGCTATAGCCTAACCTAAAATGTTCGCATTTAAAGTTTTTCTAAGTCAATGATGGTCCATCTGATTCCTAGAGAAAACTGTTTTGAAGCCGTCGATAGGGGGAGGAAATATGACAATTACATGAAACTGAGACTAAAAGCCAGTAACAAAAGAGAGCAGTTACGTCATCAAGGCATTAGCTGTTAGAATATGTAAGTATATAAATGCACTACATTCTGGCTATGTACAGTCGTATATGTGGAGTTGGCCCGTTTTAAGACTGGCCAGTTGTTGATATGCCTGTGTGTGTGTGTGTTTCGTGATGCATTCTGCTCGCCACAGCGGTTTACGACGCCACTAAAACACTCTGACCATAAAGCGTTTCGGTAGGGCAATTGTGGTCTATCCTCTGTCTCGTTCTGCCTATGTCCTCTGTTCGCTAGCTGACCGTTCCCCAACCTACTGGCCCAGTTTAGTGCAGGGTAAGTCTCCATCACTGATCACCGTTTATATCCCGCATACACTCCCAAATTCTACGTTTGAGACGGCCCTGACTTTGCGGCTGATAATGGAAGAAACAGTGAAGAAAAATCGAAGCACGCTATGAGGGGTGCATGTCATCTTCGTCATTACAGAACTGTTAACATCTAACGATGATGACTCAATAATTACAGAGACAAATTGGTCTGGGGAAAAACCTGTTAGTAGAGCAAGTTTGTTACTTTTATGGCTTTAAGTTGGCATCACTTGGGATGAGTCCTGGTCAGCTGATGTATCAACATCGTTTTGTTTATAACCTCAAAAATACATTTCAACATGGCGAGTCCGCTTGAAACGTCTATATTAGTTGAACAACGTTCTGTTATTCCTTTTTTACTTGCTGAGGGTGAGAAACCAGTGAAGATATACTGTAGAATGTCTAAAGTTTATGGTAAAATATGTATGAACCGCGCAAAGTTTTACAAGTGGGTAGAGCAGTTCAGTGACTGACGAACACCGTTCTGGCCGACCACTTGCAGCTTCAACTCCCTCACTTGGGAGTCCTACTGATGACATCATTCGTGTAGACTGACGTGTGACTGTGGAAAACATAGTTGATAATGATTTCTAAAATCATTGGGGGAGGTGGCAACAAAACGACTATTCACTTTGGTGTGTAAAATATATGAGTCTGGAGATATACCATCTGACTTTCGGAAAAGCATCATCCACACAATTCCGAAGACGGCAAGAGCTGACAAGTGCGAGAATTATCGCACAATCAGCGTAACAGCTCATGCATCGAAGCTGCTTACAAGAATAATATACAGAAGAATGGAAAAGAAAATTGAGAATGCGCTAGGTGACGATCAGTTTGGCTTTAGGAAAAGTAAAGGGACGAGAGAGGCAATTCTGACGTTACGGCTAAAATGGAAGCAAGGCTAAAGAAAAATCAAGACACTTTCATAGGATTTGTCGACCTGGAAAAAGCGTTCGACAATATAAAATGGTGCAAGCTGTTCGAGATTCTGAAAAAAGTAGGGGTAAGCTATAGGGAGAGACGGGTCATATACAATATGTACAACAACCAAGAGGGAATAATAAGAGTGGACGATCAAGAACGAAGTGCTCGTATTAAGAAGGGTGTAAGACAAGGCTGTAGCCTTTCGCCCCTACTCTTCAATCTGTACATCGAGGAAGCAATGATGGAAATATAAGAAAGGTCCAGGAGTGGAATTAAAATACAAGGTGAAAGGATATCAATGATACGATTCGCTGATGACGTTGCTATCCTGAGTGAAAGTGAAGAAGAATTAAATGATCTGCTGAACGGAATAAACAGTCTAAAGAGTACACAGTATGGTTTGAGAGTAAATCGGAGAAAGACGAAAGTAATGAGAAGTAGTAGAAATGAGAACAGCGAGAAACTTAACATCAGGATTGATGGTCACGAAGTCAATGAAGTTATGGAATTCTGCTACCTAGGCAGTAAAATAACCAAGGACGGAGCAAGGAGGACATCAAAAGCAGACTCGCTATGGCAAAAAAGGCATTTCTGGCCAAGAGAAGTCTACTAATATCAAATGCCGGCCTTAATTTGAGGAAGAAATTTCTGAGGATGTACGTCTGGAGTTCAGCATTTTATGGTAGTGAAACATGGACTGTGGGAAAACCGGAACAGAAGAGAATCGAAGCATTTGAGATGTGGTGCTATAGACGAATGTTGAAAATTAGGTGGATTGATAAGGTAAGGAATGAGGAGGTTCTACGCAGAATCGGAGAGGAAAGGAATATGTGGAAAACACTGATAAGGAGAAGGGACGGGATGATAGGACATGTGCTAAGACATGAGGGAATGACTTCCATGGTACTAGAGGAAGCTGTAGAGGGCAAAAACTGTAGAGGAAGACAGAGATTGGAATACGTCAAGCAAATAATTGAGGACGTAGGTTGCAAGTGCTACTCTGAGATGAAGAGGTTAGCACAGGAAAGGAATTCGTGGGGGCCGCATCAAACCAGTCAGTAGACTGATGACAAAAAAAAAAAAAAAAAAAAAAAGGTTCAAGTCAGTTCATAACATTAACTGATTACCTACCCGACTGTTAAAAATACCGTTTCTCAGAAACCACTACATGTACACTACAGGCTATTAAAACTGCTACATCACGTAGATGACATACTACAGACGCGAAATTTAACCGACACGAAGAAGATGCTGTGATATGCAAATGATTAGCATTTCAGATCATTCACACAAGGTTGGCGTCGGTGGCGACACCTACAACGTGCTGACATGAGGAAAGTTTCCAACCGATATTTCATACACAAACAGCATTTGACCGGCGTTGCCTGGTGAAACGTTGTTGTGATGCCTCGTGTAAGGAGGAGAAATGCGTACCATCACGTTTCCGACTTCGATAAAGGTCGGATTGTAGCCTATTGCGATGGCAGTTTATCGCGACATTGCTGCTCGCGTTGGTCGATATCCAGTGACTGTTAGCAGAATATGGTATCGGTGGGTCGAGGAGGGTTATACGGAACGCCGTGCTGGATCCCAACGGCCTCGTATCACTAGCAGTCGAGATGACAGGCATCTTATCCGCAAGGCTGTAACGGATCGTGCAGCCACGTCTCGATCCCTGTGTCGACAGATGGGGACGTTTGCAAGACAACAACCATCTGCACGAACAGTTCGAAAACGTTTGCAGCAGCACGGACTATCAGCTCGGAGACCTTGGCTGCGGTTATCCTTGACGCTGCATCACAGACAGGAGCGCCTGCGATGGTGTACTCGACGACGAACCTGGGTGCACGAATGGCAAAACGTCATTCTTTTCGGATGAATCCAGGTTCTGTTTACAGCATCACGATGGTCGCATCCGTGTTTGGCGACATCGCGGTGAGCGCACATTGGAAGCGTATATTCGTGATCGCCATACTGGCGTATCACCCGGCGTGTTGGTATGGGGTGCCACTGGTTGCACGCCTCGGTCAGCTCTTGTTCGAATTGACGGCACTATGATCAGTGGATGTTACATTTCAGATGTGTTACGACCTGTGGCTCTACACTTGATTCGATCCCTGCGAAACCCTACATTTCAGCAGGATAACGCACGACTGCATGTTGCAGGTCCTGTACGGATACAGAAAATGTTCGACTGCTGTCCTGGCCAGCACATTCTCCAGATTTCTCACCAACTGAAAACGTGTGGTCAATGGTGGCCGAGCAACTGGCTCGTCGCCGGCCGCGGTGGTCTAGCGGTTCTGGCGCTGCAGTCCGGAACTGCGGGACTGCTGCGGTCGCAGGTTCGAATCCTGCCTCGGGCATGGGTGTGTGTGATGTCCTTAGGTTAGTTAGATTTAAGTAGTTCTAAGTTCTAGGGGACTTATGACCTAAGATGTTGAGACCCATAGTGCTCAGAGCCATTTTTTTGAACTGGCTCGTCACAATACGCCAGTCACTACTCTTGATGAACTGTTTTATCGTGTTGAAGCTGCATGGGCAGCTGTACCTGTACACGTCACCCAAGCTCTGTTTGACTCAATGCCCAGGCGTATCGAGGCCGTTATTACGGCCAGAGGTGGTTGTTCTGGGTACTGATTTCTCCGGATCTATGCACCCAAATTGCGTGAAAATGTAATCACATGTCAGTTCTAGTATAATATATTTGTCCAATGAATACCCGTTCATCATCTGCATTTCTTCTTGGTGCAGCAATTTTAATGGCCAGTAGTGTACATTCTTTCTGATTCGAGGCATGCTGCCACGGGAAGATATGTCTGTAGCTGTTGAGTACTGAGTAAATTTGATTATTCTTGTTCTACAGAGTCCGCCAGAAAAATGTATACTCTCTTTGGCAAGCTCTATCGAGATATCGATATTGTCGTTCGATCTGAGTTACGAGTGTGTTGCTGTTTAGTCTTTGGCTCAACAGATGTTTGTAGTTTCATTTCACTATTGGGAAAACAAGATGGCTGGCGCACACTTGATATTCGAGCAACGAAAATGTGTTGCGAAGGGGTTTTTCAAGTTTGACAATGCCGATGAAGTGCAACGTGAGTGGAGGCGGGAGTTTGAAACAGAATCACCAACCCGCCTAACAATTCTCAAGTTTGAATTGCGTGGAACGATTTCTGATATTGTCAAGCGTATAGCTGCAAGTCTTGCTTCTTCGGCCCTCGTGTTGGAAACGTTCGTCAGTTCTCCACAGAAGTCTGCTACGCAATGTGTGCGTGGAATGGGGGTTAGCAGTACAGGTGTACAAAGAATTCTGAAAGCTGCAAAGTGGAAAGTTTACATTCCACGAATACTTCACGCGATTAATGATGACAATACTGATCGCCGTTTATAATCTTCATCTACATCTACACCAACATCCATACTCCGCAAGCCACCTGACGGTGTGTGGCGGAGGGTACCTTGAGTACTCCTATCGGTTCTCCCTTCTATTCCAGTCTCGTATTGTTCGTGGAAGGAAGGATTGTCTGTATGCTCTAATCTCTCTGATTTTATACTCACGGTCTCTTCGCGAGATATATGTAGGAGGGAGCAATATACTGCTTGACTCTTCGGTGAAGGTATGTTCTCGAAACTTTGACAAAAGCCCGTACCGAGCTACTGAGCGTCTCTCCTGCAGAGTCTTCCACTGGAGTTTATCTACCATCTCCGTAACGCTTTCGCGATTACTAAACGATCCTGTAACGAAGCGCGCTGCTCTCCGTTGGATCTTCTCCATCTCTTCTATCAACCCTATCTGGTACGGATCCCACACTGCTGAGCAGTACTCGAGCAGTGGGCGAACAAGGGTACTGTAACCTACTTCCTTTGTTTTCGGATTGCATTTCCTTAGGATTCTTCCTACGAATCTCAGTCTGGCATCTGCTTTACCGACGATCAACTTTATATGATCATTCCATTTTAAATCACTGCTAATGCGTACTCCCAAATAATTTATGGAATTAACTGCTTCCAGTTGTTGACCTGCTATATTGTAGCTAAATGATATGGGATCTTTATGTCTTTGTATTCGCAGCACATTACACTTGTCTACATTGAGATTCAATTCCATTCGCTGCACCATGCGTCAATTCGCTGCAGATCCTCCTGCATTTCAGTACAATCTTCCATTGTTAGAACCTCTCGATATACCACAGCATCATCCGCAAAAAGCCTCAGTGAACTTCCGATGTCATCCACAAGGTCATTTATGTATATTGTGAATAGCAACGGTCCTACGACACTCCCCTGCGGCACACCTGGAATCTTACTTCGGAAGACTTCTCTCCATTCACAATGACATGCTGCGTTCTGTTATCTAGGAACTCTTCAATCCAATCACATAATCTGTCTGATAGTCCATATGCTCTTACTTTGTCGATTAAACGACTGTGGGGAACTGTATGGAACGCCTTGCGGAAGTCAAGAAACACGGCATCTACCTGGGAACCCGTGTCTATGGCCCTCTGAGTCCCGTGGACGAATAGCGCGAGCTGGGTTTCACACGATCGTCTTTTTCGAAACCCATGCTGATTCCTACAGAGTAGATTTCTAATTTTGCGAAAGGTATCCGCAAATGGTACTGATGACGCACAATTTCTTTCGGAGGTAGTGTGGAGCGATAAGGCAATATTAAAACTTAATGGAACCGCGAATCGGCATAAAAGTGTGTATTGGGCGCCGGAAAATCCACATGTTTGTGTGGATAAAGCGGTCAGTCTACCAGGGGTTCGTGTGTGGTGTGGACTATCAGCTAGGGGCTTAGCAGGAGCCTTTTTCTTTGATGCTACTGTCACTGGAGAAGTGTACCTGGAAATGTCACGCACATAACTTTTGCCAGGTATGCGTGCGCTTGATGGAACTGTGGAAGAGGTCTTCAACCAACAGGACGGGGCGCCACCACACTACCACCTAGCTGTACAAGCTTCCCTGGATGACAATTTTCCGTGGCATCGGCTTGTTGGAATAGCGCCTGTTGAGTTCCCTCCACGGTCGCCAGATCTAACACCTATGGGCTTTTACCTGTGGGAAACTTTGGATGAGAACGTCTACCGACGTAAGCCACGCAGGCTGGAGGAACTTCGCCAGGAGATGACGCGACACGTGCAGCCATCTCCACTGTAACATTGACTGACGTAGCTGAGGCGACCGCTCGTCCTTCTGTTATGTGGACAGCCGCCGACGGCGAACATTTTGAACACTTAAAGTGTTCACCGATAACATTACAATTCTGTCAGAGAAAGAGCAAAAGGACTTAGAAGAGCAGTTGAACGGACTGGATAGTGTCTTGAAAGGAGGATAAAGATAACATCAACAAAAGCAAAACGAGGATAATGGAATGTAATCGAATTAAGTCGGGTGATGATGAGGGAATTAGATTAGGAAATGAGACACTTAAAGTAGTAAAGGAGTTTTGCTGTTTGGGGAGCAAAATAACTGATGATGGTCGAAGTAGAGAGGATATAAAATCTAGACTGGCAATGGCAAGGAAAGCGTTTCTGAAGAAGAGAAGTTTGTTAACATCGAGTATAGATTTAAGTTTCAGGAAGTCGTTTCTTAAAGTATTTGTATGGAGTGTAGCCATGTATGGAAGTGAAACGTGGACGATAAATACACTCCTGGAAATTGAAATAAGAACACCGTGAATTCATTGTCCCAGGAAGGGGAAACTTTATTGACACATTCCTGGGGTCAGATACATCACATGATCACACTGACAGAACCACAGGCACAGAGACACAGGCAACAGAGCATGCACAATGTCGGCACTAGTACAGTGTATATCCACCTTTCGCAGCAATGCAGGCTGCTATTCTCCCATGGAGACGATCGTAGAGATGCTGGATGTAGTCCTGTGGAACGGCTTGCCATGCCATATCCACCTGGCGCCTCAGTTGGACCAGCGTTCGTGCTGGACGTGCAGACCGCGTGAGACGACGCTTCATCCAGTCCCAAACATGCTCAATGGGGGACAGATCCGGAGATCTTGCTGGCCAGGGTAGTTGACTTACACCTTCTAGAGCACGTTGGGTGGCACGGGATACATGCGGACGTGCATTGTCCTGTTGGAACAGCAAGTTCCCTTGCCGGTCTAGGAATGGTAGAACGATGGGTTCGATGACGGTTTGGATGTACCGTGCACTATTCAGTGTCCCCTCGACGATCACCAGTGGTGTACGGCCAGTGTAGGAGATCGCTCCCCACACCATGATGCCGGGTGTTGGCCCTGTGTGCCTCGGCCGTATGCAGTCCTGATTGTGGCGCTCACCTGCACGGCGCCAAACACGCATACGACCATCATTGGCACCAAGGCAGAAGCGACTCTCATCGCTGAAGACGACACGTCTCCATTCGTCCCTCCATTCACGCCTGTCGCGACACCACTGGAGGCGGGCTGCACGATGTTGGGGCGTGAGCGGAAGACGGCCTAACGGTGTTCGGGACCGTAGCCCAGCTTCATGGAGACGGTTGCGAATGGTACTCGCCGATACCCCAGGAGCAACAGTGTCCCTAATTTGCTGGGAAGTGGCGGTGCGGTCCCCTACGGCACTGGATAGGATCCTACGGTCTTGGCTTGCATCCGTGCGTCGCTGCGGTCCGGTCCCAGGTCGACGGGCACGTGCACCTTCCGCCGACCATTGGCGACAACATCGATGTACTGTGGAGACCTCACGCCCCACGTGTTGAGCAATTCGGCGGTACGTCCACCCGGCCTCCCGCATGCCCACTATACGCCCTCGCTCAAAGTCCGTCAACTGCACATAGGGTTCACGTCCACGTTGTCGCGGCATGCTACCAGTGTTAAACACTGCGATGGAGCTCCGTATGCCACGGCAAACTGGCTGACACTGACGGCGGCGGTGCACAAATGCTGCGCTGCTAGCGCCATTCGACGGCCAACACCGCGGTTCCTGGTGTGTCCGCTGTGCCGTGCGTGTGATCATTGCTTGTACAGCCCTCTCGCAGTGTCCGGAGCTAGTATGGTGGGTCTGACACACCGGTGTCAATGTGTTCTTTTTTCCATTTCCAGGAGTGTAGTTTAGACAAGAAGAGAATAGAAGCTTTGAAAATGTGGTGCTACAGAAGAATGCTGAAGATTAGATGGGTAGATCACATAACTAATGAGGAGGTATTGAATAGGTTTGGGGAGAAGAGAAATTTGTGGCACAACTTGACTAGAAGAAGGGATCGGTTGGTAGGACATGTTCCGAGGTATCAAGGGATCATCGATCTAGTATTGGGGGGCAGAGTGGAGGGTAAAAATCGTAGAGGGAGGCCAAGAGATGAATTCACTAAACAGATTCAGAACGATGTAGGTGTTGCAGTAGGTACTGAGAGATAAAGAAGCTTGCACAGGATAGGGTAGCATGGAGAGCTGCATCAAACCAGTCTCGGAACTGAAGACTACAACAACAACAAAGTAAACATGTGCTAAACTGAAGGTTGTACATGATGTGTGATCAATTACTAAATGTAAAATATACACATAAGCAATACTTTTCGTTCCTTATAGTGTGTATACATTTTTCTGGAGAACTGTGTACTTCGCCGATTTCATTTATTTCATTCCCAGCTGAGACGGTCAAAACGGAAAAAAACTGTAAAATTTCGTCAGCATCTATATTCTCCCATCAGCTACATCACAGTTTCTTCAGCCCACTCCATCAACGTAACAGACGAAAACTTTCTATACTGCTTGCGCCGAATTGGAGAGAACACGAACTTGCTTTAATGGTTCGCTAAAAGTACGGCAACCAGACAAACTCTTGCGAATACTAGCGAATGCGAACCGAACACGGCCCAGTGCAGTTGTGGTGTGCGTACTGTAAGACCTTCGGTACACACACCATCAGATTATTTGACTTGTCGCTCTAACGAAGTAGGCGAGTGTCAGCAATATTTCTCGTGGTCCTATCGTGGCGTGTTTATCTTCTGCCGTTAGGTCAGACGATAGAAATGCCACTTGCACGCTTAGAGTAGCAGATTGACGGTGACCATCTACATCTACATCCATACTCCGCAAGCCACCTGACGGTGTGTGGCGGAGGGTACCTTGAGTACCTCTATCGGTTCTCCCTTCTCTTCCAGTCTCGTATTGTTCGTGGAAAGAAGGATTGTCGGTATCCTTCTGCGTGGGCTCTAATCTCTCTGATTTTATCCTCATGGTCTCCTCGCGAGATATACGTAGGAGGGAGCAATATACTGCTTGACTCTTCGGTGAAGGTATGTTCTCGAAAGTTTAACAAAAGCCCGTACCGAGCTACTAAGCGTCTCTCCTGCAGAGTCTTCCACTGGAGTTTATCTATCATCTCCGTAACGCTTTCGCGACCACTAAATGATCCTGTAACGAAGCGCGCTGCTGTCCGTTGGATCTTCTCTATCTCTTCTATCAACCCTATCTGGTACAGGTCCCACACTGGTGAGCAGTATTCAAGCAGTGGGCGAACAAGTGTACTGTAACCTACTTCCTTTGTTTTCGGACTGCATTGCGTTAGGATTCTTGCTACGAATCTCAGTCTGGCATCTGCTTTACCGACGATTAATTTTATATGGTCATTCTACTTTAAATCACTCCTAATGGCTCGTCCCAGATAATTTATGGAATTAACTGCTTCCAGTTGCTAACCTGCTATATTGTAGCTAAATGATAAACGATCTTTCTTTCTATGTATTCGCAGCACATTACACTTGTCTACATTGAGATTCAATTGCCATTCCCTGCACTATGCGGCAATTCGCTGCAGACCAACTTTAAACAGAACTTGATTAATTTTCACACACATTTATTAAAATAATAACAAGCATAAAAATAACTTAACTTGGTTCTGGATGCTAGTTACAATTGACAATCTGAAGTTCCTTTGGTATTGGTACGCTAATCTTATTCTCACATATATCTCTGATACTTGACAAAAGTGCCTATACATTTATCTTCATGGCTTATTAGGCGCAGACTGAAACTTGACTATAGACTGGTACAGACAAATGTAGAACTCGTACAGGCTGGTACAGACTAATGCAGACTGATACAGACTGGTGCAGACAAATGCAGACTGACTAATCGTAGGTCTGTACACTCGTTATAATACCTCGCGCGTTCATGTATCACTGCGCGAGTGTGATCCGCGAGGAGAAAAGGTTCTACGTTAGCAGCAATCTCATTGGCTGCGCGACATATTAATAAGCGGATCGGCGGAAGCAGAATTTGGTCCGTCTCTAAGGCAGCGCCATCTCGTAGTGCGGAGGCGGACGAGCGCTGCGCCTGCGCTGTTGTGCTTAGCGGGGCGCGCTCCAGTGGGAAAGTTGTGTACGCGCTGACTACGCGGAACTACGTACACAATAGCAGATTTTCGTTGTTGCCTGCTGCTTACACGAGAGAGAGAATTTTTCTCTTCCAACTATCTGTAATTCGACTCCTCTCCTGGGATCTCAATCTCATTCTCAATCAACAGTGGACACCACATGATACTGAAGAAGATACCAGCAGAGGAGTCGAAACGCTGATTGGTTAAAGAAATATGACGCGGCCTAACAACCCGGAAGACTTTAACTTTAGTCGCAGCGGCCACGAAAGCCTAGAGACGAGCGTACAATTCGTCCTATTCGCTGACGCCCGTTGGCTTGCATTCGCTTCAGTGTTACACTCCGTTCGTTCGCAGCGGCACTGAGGACAGTCGCCAGACACTGTCGCCAGATAACATCGGCCGACAGCTTGGTCATAGAGCTTTCGATCTCCTTCTTCAGTTTTTGACAGGGTCGAGGAGGTTAGGTCAGGTTAGAATCTATTGTATGCATGCAGTAGGATAGATTTCAGCCTCTTAGAGTGTAGTGCATGCGACGACGCCTTTGTGAATGGATATGGGTGCGGTGTAGCGGCTTCTGCTATTAAAGAGACGCTGAATGTGTGTGAATAAGCTTTCCTGTCCCGTAAAGAACGTGGCGAGTGCTATACAAACTGTCCGCAGTTATGGGAATAACGAGTTTTACGAACGTATGAGATGACGGGAGAAACGTTCTGTTGTGTACACCAGAAAATTCTTGGTGACCTCGAAAAGCAAATTTCGGTGTATTTATATGAAGTTGTGCAGACGTACGTAAATTAACGCCCAATGACTATCATTTAGCACACGAGTGAAAGACGAGCACAAAGTGTAGCATAAGGCGCTCTGAAAACCTAAAGCACTTGGAAGTGGGAATACGAGGACTATTCAGAAAGCATTAAAAAAACTAAGTACAAGAAATACATTTTATTATACAGGGTGAAAAGTATTTAAACCGACAAACTCTGGGACGTTGTAGGGGACATCAAAACAAACATTTTTCCCTAATATCATTTTTTCCTGTGAGGATTATTTAAACCGTTGGAGGCCGTTCAAAAAATGGCTCTTAGCACTATGGGACTTAACTTCTAAGGTCATCAGTCCCCTAGAACTTAGAACTACTTAAACCTAACTAACCTAAGGACATCACACACATCCATGCCCGAGGCAGGATTCGAACCTGCGACCGTAGCGGCCACGCGGTTCCAGACTGTAGCGCCTTTAACCGCTTGGCCACACCGGCCGGCGTTGGAGGCCGTATTACGCTCTTCTGTTGTTAGAGGCCGTCTTACGATCTTCAGTTGTTAGAGGCCGTATTACGATCTTCAGTTGTTAGAGGGCGTATTTCGGTCTTCACTTGTATAGGCAACTGCTGTCCACCAGTGTAGTAGCGCTTTGTCTCTGTTTACTGATGTAGCGATACACGTGGAGTGGGTACACTGATACGGTCGGTGCGTACTACGTAGCGCACCACAACGGACGAGCTGCACAGCGGGTTTATCGACAACAATATCCTAATCGCCGTATCCCGCATCGTACGACCTTTGCTGCTGTGTACCGACGTCTGCGTGAGACCGGGTCATTTAGCAGATTACCTGGACAGGGAGGCCGTCGCACGGTAAGAACGCCGCAATTTGAGGAAGCTGTCTTGCAGCACGTGGAGCGGGATCCTCCAATCAGCACTCGTGCAATTGCACGTAACACGGGGACGAAACAGATGAATGTAAGAACAGTCCTCCGAGAGCAATTGTTACGTCCATTTCTCTTACAGCGTGTCCACAACCTGGAACCAGTTGATTATGCACCCAGAGCACAGTTTTCGCAGTGGTACCTGGAACAGTGTGAAATGCATCCTACATTTCCATCCTCTGTGTTGTTTACCGATGAAGCAACGTTCGGGCGCGATGGAGTCTTCAATATTCACAGTTCGCATGTTTGGAGTGAGGATAACCCACATGCCACAGTTACTGGCGCTACTGAGGTCTGGGGACCTGGGAGGCCAAGCATGACGATAGTGGTGGCTGAGCACACGATCATCACAAAACGACGCCATCTGTCGGACATATGTCATTCCGAGCCTGTGAGTCAATTTGTACCTGAAACTTCCTGGCAGATTAAAACTATACCGGACCAAGACTCGAACTCGGCACCTTTGCCTTTCGCGGGCATGTGCTCTACCAACTGAGCTAGCCAAGCACGACCAACGCCTCGTCCTCACAGCTTTACTTCTGCCAGTACCTCGTCTCCTACCTTCCAAACTTTACAGAAGCTCTCCTGCAAAGGAACCAGTTCGAGTCTCGGTCCGGCACACAGTTTTAATCTGCCAGGAAGTTTCATATCGGCGCACACTCCGCTGCAAAGTGAAAATCTCATTCTGGAATTTCTACCTGTCTATCTACATTATACCGTGATTTATTCAGTTTTCAAATTTATACTGACTTTTTGATCACCCGGTATGTGGGATCGGCGCGCGCCTAGCGGCGTTAGACGGAAGCGTTCCATGCTTTCTGAATAGCCCTCGGACATACCGTACACCACATTTGCTAACCACGTCATATCAACACTGTCACTACCTTACTGGCATATAAGGCCAGTAAGCAGTAATAATAATTTGTAGACAACTAATGACAACCTACCACAAATGAGATCCAGTACAGTAGCTATAAGCGTATGAGATACGCCACCCTTTCCACTTGAACAAGTTATTTTTTGATGTTGTATGCTTAAAATTGCCACTAAAGATTTTCCCGCATTCAAGTTTGGAATAAACCTGCCATGTCAGTCTGTAGATTCCATACTACATCCCGATTACGATATTTTCATCCCCAGGATACCACAAACTCGCTCGTTCCTGGACTAAACTTATCAGTTTCTCACGCTCCATATTTCGTGTGCGAGAACGTCGGTCGATTTGAACGGAGAAAACAAACTGAATAGAATTTCACCGACAGTCGTCCGAAGTTTGAAACTACAATGAAATGAACACCCTTAGCTGCTTACAGGCGTTGACATACGTCAACGGGGACAGATGAAAATGTGTGCCCCGACCGGGACTCGAACCCGGGATCTCCTGCTTACATGGCAGACGCTCTATCCATCTGAGCCTCTGAGGACACAGAGGATAGCGCGACTGCAGAGATTTATCTCTGGCACGCCTCCCGCGAAACCCACATTCTCCACGTATTGTCCCGCACTACATTCGTAGCGCCCCCGCCCATTATACTCACTACTCGCGGCGCGTTACCGATTCCCGTAAGAGTTCGTGCACTGTTTGTGCATTCGCACACAAGAAGAAGACGGTCAAATGGCGGGTGAGCCTTAACTATATATATATATATATATATATATATATATATATATATATATATATATATATATATATATACTAAGATGGTATCTGTTCTTTGGGACATCTGTAAGCAGCTAAGGGTGTTCATTTCATTGTAATTTCATTCTAACGAGCTGCCTGGTCACTGATGGTATCTGTTCTTTCGGACATGTCCGAAAAAACTAATACCATCTTAGTATATATATATAGTCCGAAGTTTGTACATTAGACAGATAGGATCGGCTATAGTGTGCCACAGTGGCAACACCGATTCCCGTTTGATCACCGAAGTTAAGCGCTGTTGGGTTAGCACTTGGCTGGATGACCATCAGATCTGCGAGCTCTGTTGGCAAGCAGGGTGCATTCAGCCCTTGTGAGGCAAACTGAGGAGCTACTTGATTGAAAAGTAGCGGCTCCGGTCTCGTAAACTGACATACAGCTGGGAGAGCGGTGAGCTGACCAAATGCGTCTCCATATCTGCATCCAGTAAAAACCTGTGGATGACACGGCGGTCGGTCGGTCGGTCGGCCGGTACCGTTGGGCCTGTGATGACACGTCGGTCAGTCGGTCGGTCGGTCGGTCTGTCAGTACCGTTGGGCCTGTGATGACACGGCGGTCGGTCGGTCGGTACCATTGGGCCTCTGATGACACTGCGGTCGGTCTGTCGGTCGGTCGGTACCGTTGGGCCTGTGATGACACGGTGATCGGTCGGTCGGTCGGTCGGTGCTGTTGGGCCTGCGATGACACGGCGGTCGGTCGGTACCGTTCGGCCTGTGATGACACGTCGGTCGGTCGGTCGGTCGGTCGGTACCGTCGGGCCTGTGATGACACAGCAGACGGTCGGTATCGTTGGGCCAGTGATGACACAGCGGTCGGTCGGTAGGTCGGTCAGTACTGTTGGGTCTGTGATGACACGGCGGTCGGTCGGTCGGTTGGTACCGTTGGGCCTGTGATGACATGGCGGTCAGTCGGCCGGTCGGTCGGTACCGTTGGGCCTCTGATGACACGGCGGTCGGTCGGTGGGTACCGTTGGGCCTGTGATGAGACGGCGGTCGGTCGGTCGGTACCGTTGGGACTGTTCGGACGGAGTTTAGTTTAGTTTTTTTTAGTGTGACCGCGCACGTAGTGGCGTACTGATCTGTAAAGATAGGCCGACTCCGTCGGATGTCGGTGTCGGACGTCGGCGGAATTCACCGATATCGGCGCCACTGTTGCCCCAGCCAGAGCCGGGGTGCAGGTGACAAAGCGTCGCTACGGAAAGTCTCCACCGTTGTGTATGAGAGCCGCGGCGCCAGTCTGTTCCCAGAAGAGGAAGGAAAGCTTGTGGACAGGCGCCAAGGCGTTGCGTCGGCCCGGCTAATGGGTTCGCGCAAACCGAGTTTTTTCTGGGAACGCCGCGGCCTGCCCGACACGAAAGCATAAACACAGCCCGCATCTGGGCCGACGGTAGGTCGTTCTGCCCACGTAACAGCTGGTACTAACGACTCGCCCAGGGCAGGGCAACCAACCGGTGAGGCGGCGACAACTGGTGTTTTACAGTGGCGACCGCCACATTTCAAAAAGAAGGCCGATCGTCTTACCAAGCCACTGGCCGACATCTCGGACGTTGTGCAGTGGTCACCGGAATTCAAAACAGTAAAGGCTAGTTTACACGTCGACACTGGGTTGCGAAACGTAGTCTCGAAACTGCGCGTCCGGCAACATTGCCCATGCAGTTGCGCAAGTCACTAAAGAAACTATATACACTACTGGCCATTAAAATTGCTACACCAAGAAGAAAACCAGATGATAAACAAATATTGGACAAATAAATTATACTAGAACTGACATGTGATTACATTTTCACGCAATTTGGGTGCATAGATCCAGAGGAATCAGTACCCAGAACCTCTGGCCGTAATAACGGCCTCGATACGCCTGGGCATTGAGTCAAAGAGAGCTCGGATGGCGTGTACAGGTACAGCTGGCCGTGCAGCTTCAACACGATACCACAGTTCATCAAGAGTAGTGACTGGCTTATTGTGACGAGCCAGTTGGTCGGCCACCATTGACCAGACGTTTTCAATTGGTGAGAGATCTCGAGAGAGTGCTGGTTCCAATGGCTCTGAGCACTATGGGACTTAACATCTGTGGTCATCAGTCCCCTGGAACGTAGAACTACTTTAAACCTAACTAACCTAAGGACATCACACGCATCCATGCCCAAAGCAGGATTCGAAACTGCTATAGTAGCAGTCGCGCGGTTCCATACTGAAGCGCCTCGAACCGCTCGGCCACACCCGCTGGCGAGAATGTGATGGCCAGGGCAGCAGTCGAACATATTCTGTATCCAGAAAGGCCCGTACATGACCTGCAACATGCGGTCGTGCATTAACCTGCTGAAATTTAGGGTTTCGCAGTGATCAAATGAAGCGTATAGCCACGGTTCGTAACACATCTGAAATGTAACGTCCACTGTTCAAAGTGCCGTCAGTACGAACGAGAGGTGACCGGGACGTCTAACCAATGGCACCCCATACCATCACGCCGGGTGACACGCCAGTATGGCGGCGACGAATACACGCTTCCAATGTGCGTTCACCGCGTTGTCGCCAAATACGGATGCGACCATCGTGATGATGCTGTAAACAGAACATGGATTCATCAGAAAAAATGACGTTTTGCCATTCGTGTACCCAGGTTCGTCGTCGAGTACACCATCGGAGGCGCTCCTGTCTGTGATGCAAGCGTCAAGGGTAACCGCAGCCAGGGTCTCCGAGCTGATAGTCCGTGCTGCTGCAAACGTCGTCGAACTGTTCGTGCAGATGGTCGTTGTCTTGCAAACGTCCCCATCTGTTGACTCGGGGATCGAGACGTGGCTGCACGATCCGTTACAGCCGTGCGGATAAGATGCCTGTCATCTCGACTGCTAGTGATACGAGGCCGTTGGGATCCAGCACGGCGTTCCGTATTACCCTCCTGAACCCACCCATTCCATATTCTGCTAACAGTCATTGGATCTCGACCGACGCGAGCAGCAATGTCGCGATACGATAAACCGCAACCGCGATAGGCTACAATCCGACCTTTATCAAAGTCGGAAACGTGATGGTACGCATTTCTCCTCCTTACACGAGGCATAACAACAACGTTTCACCGGGCAACTGTTGTTTGTGTATGAGAAATCGGTTGGAAACTTTCCTCATGTCAGAACGTTGTAGGTGTCGCCCCCGGCGCCAACCTTGTGTGAATGCTCTGAAAAGCTAATCATTTGCATATCACAGCATCTTCTTCCTGTCGGTTAAATTTCGCGTCTGTAGCACGTCATCTTCGTGGTGTAGCAATTTTAATGGCCAGTAGTGTACTATACAGGTAAATGGGATTTCCAAAATGTTGACAGCAGTCACAAGCAATAATGGTTACGGCATTCGATGACGTCATACCAGATGTGAACAAGTAAAGACTCATGATATCTGATGCAACAAATCCTAACTGATTAAAAAAGTAAGTGATGAATAAGGGCACTTTAAGTGCCCTAAACTTGATGAAAAATAGAAGAGCAAAATGGTTACTGGTATTTTTTAAAAGTTTGGTTTGAAAGTTTTGTAAGTTTCACACGAAGTTCATATAAATTGGACTATACAACACTGTAGGGGAAGATGTCCATTTCACTACTAGTACACATGGTTAAAGTGGAACGTCCACAATAATTACTATTTGTTTATAAATGTGGCTAGTTTCAAAAGAGTGTGACGACAACTGTTCTCTTAAACAGTAGATTAAATAGGAGAACATGAGCTATCTTATTTTCAGGGTAAATGTGGTTTCTGCGTGTACGGTGTACTGGTCCTCTGGAACGAGAAATATATATTGATGGTTGACACGAAATGTTTAAACGAACTGTTATGCAATGTGCAAAAGTGTACGTAGAAACATTAAATGGCTCTGATGGTTCAAATGGCTCTGAGCACTATGTGACTTGACTTCCGAGGTCATCGGTCCCCTAGAACTTAGAACTAGTTAAACCTGACTAACATAAGGACATCACACACATCCATGCCCGAGGTAGGATTCGAACCTGCGACCGTAGCGGTCGCTCGGCTCCAGACTGTAGCGCCTAGAAACGCACGGCCAGAAAGATTAATTATGTCACTGTGACGCACATGAAAAGCAGTGTCGATATTGCAGGAAAATCTATGGTCAGAGACTAATGAAAACAATAGAAACAGATTTTCATAATTATTTTACTTTGGTTCGAATCTTCATATGAGAGAGATGTGGACGGAGACGTATGTATCTTGTAACGTATCTCTGGTATATATATATACGTATGCTGTTATTTAAAACCCACCCATTTATTTCGGTAGGGGTAGCATTCCTACATGTGTAAACTTTAATTTTTACGTTTTTCCAGAGATTAATAACGTGCGGCACAGCCCTAGTTGTAATTTGTATTGTTGGCCGCCATTTGCAAGACAGTAGACTCTTGGTCAAATTACTCCAATATTAAGTGGCGTAAAGCAAAAATAGAGAGGGTTTACAATTAATTCTCGAGTAAACATACTAAATCCAAGTTAATATAACTCATTTTGCAAAGAGTCGTATCGATATTAAAACATTCTTGTGGTTTGCCGCTTCACGGCTATCTTTTGTTCAAGTGACTAGATTTTCACAGTTAAGAAAGGTATCAGCTTTGGATTAATAATAAGTGTGCCATGAAAAACATGTTTCTCCACGCGAATCCACGAAAGTATAAATTATTACTTAGTTGCAAAGACATTAAATTACAAACCTGAGATATTTCAAAATGTAAAAGATGAAGATGCTTCGCACCAAGCCGTTCCTAATTTATTTTACGTCTATACAGACACTCCAAAGTGATTTATTTATCGGGCACTTGAATATAGAAAGCCTTAACAATATCAAAAATAATAATAAGAAGTTTTTGTGAATATGCTATGTGTAGCCTTATGTGATCTTACGATGTTTTATTAACAACAGCACACGTATACTCACACACACATACACCAAACACACGAAAAAATCACAACAGCTGCTGATGACCCAGAAAACATAACTAGCTGAAAGTAGCAAAAGAAAATGAGCTGCGTCGTTGTTTAATATACGCGGCTAGCTGTGTCCTGTTGTACCTGAAATAATTTAAAATTCTGATCATATGTGCTTGTATTGCTTGCGCATTTTACCTCTCTTGATTAATCAAACCAGTTCTTAACGAATATGTGGGCGCCAGGCCCAGCCTTAACTGAATTTAGATAGTTGCAATAATGGCTGCCAACAATTAACGTACATCAGATTCACTAAAAATGCCAACAGCTCGGAGGAAAGGTGTTTTACACACATATGAACATTAAATAAAATCAGTTATCTTGTGCTAACGAACAATAATTATGTTCTGAGATAACAAACAGAAATTATTACAACTTTCCATCCACGTAATAAAATGTTAGTGTACAAGTTTGATCTTATTCTGCGAAGGACTCGAACAGGAGTAAGTGTTAATAGTATCACAGTCATTACACAATTAGTGTTAACAATGAGCATTGTATTTTCTTTCATTTCGTTGTATCGCAGATACGACTATTATCTTAGTTTATTGGCTTTTATGTTTTTGTCACTTCGTTTTTTTCACACGCAAGAAAATATTTATTTAGCACTTTTTGCGTTTCCAGGCTGCGTTATAGAACAAAATTAATTCCATTGGAAACAAATACGCAAGTGAATTACGAAAAACACAAGCGACGAATCTCGGTGTGGAACATCGAATGTCTGCTGCAGAGACGAATACGAAAAATACGAACAGAGACGAATATGAGTCCCAACAGACAAAAAAAGATGAAAAGCAGAGCTGACTTTTTTTTATCTAATCACGAATTCCAAGACGTCTCTTAAACCTTTTCTCATGTTTCGATTTTACGCAGACAAACATTAATTTTGCTATTACTCGCAACTCCCGAAACTTTCGTTTCAGCCAATATTTTGGTATTCACCCAACGACAGAAACGAACCGTACACTGTTGTCACTCTGTCCGCAGTAATACACGAAATCAGAAACGTGTCTTACAACTTAATGTCATCGTGTAAAATAGATTTGACTTTTGAATTTCACGGTATGGTGAACGGAGTAATCTAATGAGCTCACGCTATGGACTGAGGATAAACCGAAGAAAGAAGAAACTAATGTGGAAAAACAGAAATTAGATTAGTGATACAATTAATATCAAAACTGGCTGCCACAAAGTAGACAAAGTGAGGAAAGGACGAAGCAAGGAAGACGTAACAAGCAGACTAGCAAAGCCTAAAACGGTATTCCTGAGTTACAGGAAACTAGCCCACAAAACATATTCAAATTAGGGACCAACCGCCGACCTGCATAATTAATTGACATGGGAAAAGTAGTAAGTACCAAAAATGAAATATGACATAATAATGGTCTAACAACTTTTAGCATTGTACCCGATAATGGCATAAAAGCCGAAACCTAGATAGCACAGAAGACAAATATAGGAATAGACAGTCAGGTGGCGGTTTGCTCTTTAGAAAATAAATGAAATATTTCAGGAGAAGTAAAATAAAATTTGTGACGACTCTGGTACCCACTTTATTAGAAAAAATACTTCCAAATTGAAGAAATGTGCTCACTTATTATACTGTAAACTGAATTTTCAGGATTATCCACAGTGTGGTTGCTACACGAGAAGACATTATCGGAATGGAGGGTCCAACACAATCAGTATCCCTTCGTGAGTACATTTGTTAGGACTAATTTCCCTTTAAAATGAATGACATATTTCATCCAGAAAGTCCATCTTTCTTTCTTTCCTTCTTTCTTTTCTTTTTTTCTTTTTTTTACTATAGTGTTGACCAACTAGGATCACGTTAACAACTTCAGTTCTTCCTTTGTTGTTGTTTCCTATTTTTCCAGTATTCCCTCATTTTCTCCCCATGAAGTCTCTTCCTGTCTTCTGTCCATGTTGTTCCCGATTTTTTTAGTTGTTCTGCTTTGAAAGCCTTCCAAATTTGGTATTTTATTTTTTTAAACGGTTTCTTTCCGCTATTTCTGATTCTTCGATGTTTCTTCTTCTAGATTTTTCATTACTTTTGTAATCTGTGCTATTGTCGATTTCTTCTTACAGATATATAGGAGTATTTGATTTGATAGTCTATTTCCATCCATTTAGTAGAGGTGTCTAAAACAGGTTAATCTTCATTGGGCAATTATTTCAGATATTTTCTCTATATTTTTGTAGATCTCCTTATTTTCCAACCATCTGAAGTTCTTATTGCACCCATTATTTTTCTAATAATCCTTCTTTCCTGCACCTCAAGTTTGACCTTCTTATAGTTCATTGTTAGGCGTTCAGATCCATATAAAGATTCTGGTCATACCACTGTCGTTTAATATTTTAGTTATGTTTTTTTAGATATAAATTTCTTGTTGTAAATATTTTTGTCAAACCATATATTCATTTTGTTAATTCTTACATCTATTGCAGATTTTTCAGTCCATTCTGTTGTATAGTTTGTCCAAGATATTTAAATTTATTTACTCACTCTATTTTACCTATTTTGTTTCTATGAATTTTGGCGCATTTTTTATTTTTGTCATGAATTTTGCTTTTTCAGCTGAAATTTTGGCACCACTTCTGTTTGCTATTTTTTCCAGAAGGTTTATCTGAATAACTGCTTCTGTCAGGTTTTCTGAAAGTATATCAAAATCATCCACAAAAGCCAAGCAGTTTACCTTAATTCCATTTGTTTTCCTTTCCAGAGTTATTGGTTTCATTTTGTGATTTCTTAGCTCCGAATTCCAGATCCTCATAATTTTTTCTAGAGCACAATCAAACAGTAACGGTGATAAACCGTCACTTTGTCTAATACCAGTTTTTATTTCAAATGGCTGAGGTACTTCTCTCATAAATTTGACTTTAGATTTTGTACCTGTTAGTCTTTCACGAATTATATTTGCTAATTTTGATTTAACACAAAATTCTCTAATACACTTATCTATTGTTTCTCTGTCTATACAATCAAACGTTTTCTTGAAATCAGTAAATGACACTATTCTTGGTTTGCTGCTTAACATTGTGTATTGTTTTGGTTATTTTGAATTAATTTGTTCCAATTTGTTTTTTTTAATGTATATATATAACTTCAAGTTAAAAATTTGTTCTGCACAGGATCATCCCTGCAAAAAACCACCCTGATATTCTCCCAGTTGTTTGTCTAAAGTATCTACCACTCTGTTCAGGAGAAGTTTTGATAATATTTTGTCCATCATTAATAATAAGCCTTTCTTTTTTGCCTTATTGAGAACGAGTCTTCTCCCCAGCGCTGCCAACTCTGAAGACTGATGGCCATTTCAAGCTGATGAAACGACTGCCTGGTTTTAATCATCGGGAAATCTTTTAAAATCGGAATCCAGTTGAGGGTGCTTATTCCAAAAAAAGTCACACTCAGACATGTATCGGCTCTGGCAGCAAAGTCAAAACAATCGTGAGGTTTCATTGTAATTACATGGTTGGGCTTCCAGACTTCAGGACTGCTAATTGTTTCAGCTACTTCTCCTGAAGTCATAGGTTCACACTGTTTTTTTCTCTTTTGAATTATGCCAAATTTGCTGTCACGTGGCACGAAGGAACCTTCTGAAACCAGAGGTTTTAAGTCCACAGAATCGAAATAGTTTTCTGCTCTGGCGTAAACAAACCCACTAACATCATTCGATTCTTGTTTTGCCATGCACAGACGTCACACCGTACTTGCAAATTAAATTTTGCTGTGGTACAAGAGGAATGAACTGTCAGCAAAGCGCTCATACCATAAGCACACAAAACTTTGCCCCGTGTCAGCAAAGTGAAGGCATTTGTTGTAATTTGAAAGTTGAAACATGTTACTCGAATTGGGTGATGTATTCGAGTCCATACATGATTTGGTGTTGTCACAGTTGAGAGCTTTTATAGTATTTTCAGCAGTGGTGGCTCGTGAGTATACGATTTGCGTGTTAAAAAATTTTTAGCTTCAGATGAGTGGGGGAGTGTGAAATTAGTAGCATCTGCTGTATAACAGTTATACTTATCAAAGTATTTACACACCTAGAAAGGCACTCCGTCTTCAGGCCACAAGTGGCCCATCGGGACCATCCGACCGCCGTGTCATCCTCAGATGAGGATGCGGATAGCAGGGGCGTGTGGTCAGCACACCGCTCTCCCAGTCGTTACGATGGTTTTCTTTGACCGGAGACGGTACTGTTGGGTCGAGTAGCTCCTGAATTGGCATCACGAGGCTGAGTGCACCCTGAAAAATGGCAACAGCGCATGGTGGCCACGATGGTCACCCATCCAGGTGCCGACCACGCCCGACAGCGCTTAACTTTAGTGGTCCGATGGGATCCGGTGTATCCACTGCGTCAAGGCCGTTGCCTGCTTACACCTACAGCCACTGCCAATAATAAAACTAGCAGTACAATTTTGAACATGGCTGTTTCTAAGCAACTGCATACAATTTTTAAGCAAAGGAGTTTTACAACCATCTGGTTGGAAATAACTTTGTTACAACTGACCTAGGTTTCGATACCTACTAGGGGTGTCTTCATCAGGTTGAAATTATTGAAGAATCGTAAAATTGCACTGCGAAAATGCAATCGTCGGAATTCAGAGCAGCTTTGCTCAAGTCAAAATTGAAATAAAATATGCTGCAGCCTTATCGCGTATGCCTAGCTAGGAATAACATCTGACTGATGACAAAGCTGGGACGTATTTCAATTCTGACTTGAGCATTGCTGCTCTAAATTCCGACCATTGCTTTCTCGCAATGCAATTTTGGGATTCCTCAATAATTTTATTCCGATTAGGACACCCCTAGTAGGTGTAGAAATCTAGGTCAGCTATACAAAAGTTATTTGCCACCAGTTGGTTGTATTTTTTTAAAATTACAGTAATAGTAGTAATAAAAATTATAATAATAATAATATACATAACTTTTCTGAAAAAGAAAGAATTGTTTTTGATGAATTTTGTTGTTTTGTACATAATTAAAAACAGTTTAGGGCAGGAACGGTAAGCTTTCGCTACTCTCCGTTTCTCATTCCTGTGTAGGTGGGAATTTTGGTGCTTTTTCTATTTTTAATTTTTTTAAATTTTTGGACGAATCTACAAGATCCCTAACACATGTACCGGGTGATCAATGAGTCAGTATAAATTTGAAAAATGAATAAATCACGGAATAATGTAGATAGAGAGGTACAAATTGACACACATGTTTGGAATGACATGGGGTTTTATTAGAACCAAAAAAATACAAAAGTTCAAAAAATGTCCGACAGATGGCGTTTCATCTGATCGGAATAGCAATAATTAGCATAACAAAGTAAGACAATGCAAAGATGGTGTTCTTTACAGGAAATGCTCAATATGTCCACCATCATTCCTCAACTATAGCTGTAGTCGAGGAATAATGTTGTGAACAGCACTGTAAAGCATGTCCAGAGTTATGGTGAGGCATTGGCGTCGGATGTTGTCTTTCAGCATCCATAGAGATGTCGGTCGATCACGATACACTTGCGACTTCAGGTAACCCCAAAGCCAATAATCGCACGGACTGAGGTCTGGGAACCCGGGAGGCCAAGCATGACGAAAGTGGCGGCTGAGCACACCATCGTCACCAAACGACGCGCGCAAGAGATCTTTCACGCGTCTAGCAATATGGGGTGGAGCGCCATCCTGCATAAACATCGTACGTTACAGCAGGTGTTTATCAGCCAGCTGGGGATGATGCGATTCTGTAACATATCGGCGTACCTCTCACCCGTCACGGTAGCAGTTACAAAACCAGAATCACGCATTTCCTCAAAGAAAAAAGGCCTGATAACTTTTTTTTTGTTCTAATAAGACCCCAGTTCATCCCAAGCATGTGTGTCAATTTTTACCACTCTATCTACATTATTCCGTGGTTTATTAAGTTTTCAAATTTATACTGACTTTTTGATCACCCGGTATTAGTTAACGAATTAACTCCCGGGCTGAAAATCATTCTTACATTGCACCCACACAACAACTTACGCACTTCTTTGTTAAGCGTTCGCTTTTAGTCAGGGTTATTTGATTACGTCACTCTCTCGATCAACGGATCTGGTCTGGGAGCCCATAATTCCTCTGTGGCTAACTTTTACTCGTAATTTTCTTTTCTCTTAGCGCTTAAAATATATTCAACAGACTTCCTGTTGATACTGCACACGAAAGGCAATACCTGCGCATTAACAACCAACTCCAACCACAAATTGCCGTTTGTGGAAACGATTAAATTCAAGTACTTCTGTCTACCAACAGGATCACTTACAAATAAGGTGCTGAGACCCTTATGGGCTGGAAGCACACTGTCTTCAATCCCACATTCAAGGGAACGTCAGAGAAACCAGTGAGACGGGTTTTCGTGATGAGATCAACAGTTGTCAGAAGCGAGCATAAACGCTACAATCCCACAATCGACGGTGATGTGCTTTATGGTTCTCAGCGTCTCAGACATATTGCTGTATGATCTACATCTAAATCTACATCTACATCTGCATGGATACTCTGCAAATCACATTTAAGTGCCTGGCAGGGGGTTCATCGAACCACCTTCACAGTTCTCTATTATTCCAGTCTCGTATAGCGCGGAAAGAACGAACACCTGTATCTTTCCGTACGAGCTCTGATTTCCCTTATTTTATCGTGGTGATCGTTCCTCCCTATGTAGGTCGGTTTCAACAAAATATTTTCGCATTCGGAGGAGAAAGTTGGTGATTGGTATTTTGCGAGAAGATGCCGTCGCAACGAAAAACGCCTTTCCTTTAACGATGTCCAGCCCAAATCCTGGCCGGCCGGAGTGGCCGTGCGGTGCTAGGCGCTACAGTCCGGAACCGCGCGACCGCTACGGCCGCAGGTTCGAATCCTGCCTCGGGCATGGATGTGTGTGATGTCCTTAGGTTAGTTGGGTTTAAGTAGTTCTAAGTTCTAGGGGACTGATGACCACAGATGTTAAGTCCCATAGTGCTCAGAGCCATTTGAACCATTTTGAACCCAAATCCTGTATCATTTCTGTGACACTCCCTCCCATATTTCGCGATAATACAAAACGTGCAGCCTTCCTTTGAACTTTTTCGATGTACTCCGTCAGTTCTATCTGGTAAGGATCCCACACCGCGCAGCAGTATTCTAAAACAGGACGGACAAGCGTAGTGTAGGCGGTCTCCTTAGTAGGTCTGTTACATTTTCTAAGTGTCCTGCCAATAAAACGCAATCTTTGGTTAGCCTTCCCCACAACATTTTCTGTGTGTTCCTTCCAGTTTAAGTTATTCGTAATCGTAATACCTAGGTATTTAGTTGAATTTACGGCTTGTAGATTAGACTGATTTATAGTGTAACCGAAGTTTAACGAGTTTCTTTTAGCAACTTTTCGTTATTTAGGGTCAACTACCGCTATTCGCACCATTCAGATATCTCTTCTAAATCGTTTAGCAGTTTGTTTCGATCTGGTGATGACTTTATTGGTCGATAAACGACAGCGTCATATGCAAACAACCGAAGGCGGCTGCTCAGATTGTCTCCCAAATCGTTTATATAGATAAGGAACAGCAAAGGGCCTATAACACTACCTTGGGGAACGCCTGAAATCACTTCTGTTTTACTCGATGACTTTTCGTCAGTTGCTACGAACTGTGACCTCCCTGACAGGAAATCACAAATCCAGTCACACAACTGAGACGATATTCCATGAGCACGCAATTTCACTAAGAGCCGCTTGTGTGGTACAGTGTCAAAAGCCTTCCGGAAATCCAGAAATACGGAATCGATCTGAAATCCCTTGTCAGTAGCACTCAGCACTTCATGTGAATAAAGAGCTAGTTGTGTTTCACAGGAACGATGTTTTGTAAACCCATGTTGACTCTGTGTCAATGGACCGTTTTCTTCGAGATAATTCGTAATGTTCGAACACAATATATGTTCCAAAATCCTGCTGCATATCGACCTTAACGATATGGGCCTGTAATTTAGTGGATTACTCCTACTACCTTTCTTGAATATTGGTGTGACCTGTGCAACTTTCCAGTCTTTGGGTACTGATCTTTCGTGGAGCGCACAGTTGTATGTGATTGTTAAGTATGGAGCTAATGCATCAGCATACTCCGAGAGGAACCTAATTGGTATACATTCTGGACCAGAAGACTTGCTTTTATTAAGTGATGTAAGTTGCTTCACTACTCCGAGGATATTTACTTCTACGTTACTCATGTTGGCAGGTGTTCTCGATTCGAATTTCTGGAATATTTACTTCGTCTTCTTTTGTGAAGGCATTTCGGAAGGCTGTGTTCAGTAACTCTGCTTTGGCAGCACTGTCTTCGATAGTATCTCCATTGCTATCGTGCAGAGAAGGCATTGATTGTTTCTTGCCGCTAACATACTTTACATACGACCAGAATCTCTTTGGATTTACTGCCAGGTTTCGAGACAAAGTATCGTTGTGGAAACTATTCATCTCACATTGAAGTCCGCGCTAAATTTCGAGCTTCTGTAAAAGATCGCCAATCTTGGGGATTTTGCGTCTGTTAAAAAAACCAAAGCTTAATAAACTTTATCTCATACAGAATTTAGGTTGTTCTGTCAGTATAACTTAATAAACCGTATCTCATGCAGAATCTAGGTTTTTCTATTAGTATAGCTGTAACGTACACTGACGTCCGAACTATGCAGTGAGTGAAATGGCATACCTGAGAAGCGTGCTACTGTCTAGAGGTTCAAATGGTTCAAACAGCTCTGAGCACTATGGGACTCAACTGCTGTGGTCATAAATCCCCTAGAACTTACAACTACTTAAACCTAACTAACCTAAGGACACCACACAACACCCAGTCATCATGAGGCATAGAAGATCCCTGACCCCGCCGGGAATCGAACCTGGGAACCCGGGCGCTGTCTAGAGGTATTTATGCCAAGCGGAAAGGGATAAACTGCTGTTTTGTACTGCCATCTGGTGGCTGGAGCTCCTATATAACTCGCTGAATCGACCGTCATTTTTACCCCAACTCTGGGGACTCGGCAATGTTTCGTCTTGTGGGTGGTTAACGTATTCAAGGAACGTTTTACAATATTTCTTACAAAATATTTTATGTTGCATGTATGGAATGTCCAAACAGTAATTAATGTGCGCAGAGATATTTGAATATCACTTTCATACAACAGAAAAACTGAAGCGCAGTACACTGAAGCGCCAAAGAAACTGATATAGGCATGCGTATTGAAATACAGAGGCATGTAAACAGGCAGAATACGGCGCAGCCGTCGGCAACGGCTGTCTGATCCAGTTCTTAGATCGTTTACTGCTGCTACAATGGAAGGTTATCAAGAGTTTGAACGTGGTGTTATAGTCGGCGAATCTCCGAAGTAGCGATGGAGTGGGGATTTTCCCGTACGACCATTTCAAGAGTGTACCGTGGATATCAGGAATGCGGTAAAACGTCAAAACTCCGAGATCGTTGCGGATGCAAGAACGGGACCATCGACGACTGAAGAGAATCGTTCAACGTGACGGAAGTGCAACTCTTCAACAAACTGCTGCCGATTTCAATGCTGGGCCATCAACAAGTGTCAGCGTGCGAACCATTCGACGAAACGTCACTCGTGAAACCTTGATGCCAGCACGACACAAAGTTTTACGCCTCGCCTGGGCCCATCAACTTCGACCTTGGACAGTTGATGACTGGAAACGTGTTGTCTGCTCGGACGAGTCTCGTTTCAGATTGTAGCGAGCATATGGACGTGTACAGATATGGAGACAACCTCACGAATCATGTACCCTGCATGTCAGCAGTGGATTATTCAAGACCCCTGATGCGTCTAGATACGACTCTGACAGGTGACTCGTACGTAAGCATCCTGTCTGATCACCTGCATCCATTCACGTCCTTTGTGCATTCCAACGGGCAGTTCCAGCAGGACAATGCGACACCCCACACGTTCAGCATTGCTACAGAGTGGCTCCAGGAACATTCTTCTGGCCACCAAACTCCTCAGACATGAACATTATTTAACATATCTGGAATGCCTTGCTACGTATACCGAGCGAGGTGGCGCAGTGGTTAGACACTGGACTCGCATTCGCGTCCGGCCATCCTGATTTCGGTTTTCCGTGATTTCCCTAAATCGCTCCAGGCAAATGCCGGCATGGTTCCTCTGAAAGGGCACGGCCGACTTCCTTCCCCATCCTTTCCTAATCCGATGAGACCGATGACCACGCTGTCTGGTCTCCTTCCCCAAATCAACCAACCAACCAACCTTGCTACGTGCTGTTGAGAAGTGGTCCTCTCGTACGGATTTATGGACAGCCCTGCATCATTCATGGTGTAAATTCCCTCCAGCACTAATTCCTACACTAGTCTTGTCCATGCACCTTTTTGTAACACCCTGTATACTTAATGTGGTGTCAGATACACAAATACTCCAGGCAATGTCTCCTCGCTAACGGAGGACATTTTGAACATTTACTGCAACAAAGTGTTTGAAGTCACGCTGGTACGTTCTGTTGCTGTGTGTTTCCATTCCATGATTAATGTGATTTGAAGAAAAGTAATAAAATGAGCTCTAACGTGGAAAGTAAGCGTTTCCAGACACATGTACACATAACATATTTTCTTTCTTTGTGTGTGAGGAATGTTTTGTATGTGAGAAATGTTTCCGTACCTTTTTGTAACACCCTGTACAGCAGCCATACTTTCCTGGTAGATCTTGAATAGTGTTGCGAGGGCACATTGTAGCATACACACTACAGCTATAATCCGTGTTCTTTCAAATAGGTCAAAGATGCCTTGAATATGATGAGCTCCTAGGTCACATGAAAGAGAGAGAGAGAAAGAGAGAGAGAGAGAGGAGAAAAAGAGAGAGAAAGAGAGAATTTGAAAAGAAAGTTTGAAAAAGAGAAATGGAGAGTGGGGACAAAGTGCTATTCAAAGAGAAAGAGATAGAGGGGCAGAATGGCAAGGAGGCAGATAATCGGAGAGACAGGGACAACAAAGGTAGAAAGAGAGAGAGAGAGAGGGGGGGGAGACGCAAAGACGAGCAATACAAAAAAATAAAGGCAGAGAGAAAGACACAAAGAGAGAGGAAGAGGACGGAGAATGACAAAGGGAATGAGAAGGAGAAGGAGAAAGAGAGAGGCACTGTCGCAAAGGCATTATGTTGTTCGAAAACTATCTGTGTGCTCGATGTTGTTGCGTACACCTTTATCACCTAACTTCTGTGTACGAGCAGGTTTTTCTTGCAATTCACATCAAAAAGAGAGTAAAGATAGTAAAAGATTGATAAAGATGCAATGAGAGATAGAGGGGAAAATAGGAGAAAGGCAAAAGAAGAGAGAGGGAGAAAGAGAACAAGATAATATAAGGTGACAAGGACAGAAAATGTGGGGGAGGGAACAACAATAAAGGAAACTAGTGGAAATGTCTGGCCATGGCGTGTACTACTACACATATTATCACTAGGTCCCACATTGTTTCTGGTACCACAAAGACTGCTTCAATTAAGTGCATGAGAGTGATCAACTGCTAGGTCACATCAGAGAGAGAGAGAAAGAGAGACAGACAGAGAGAGGGGAGAGAGAGAGAGAGAGAGAGAGAGAGAGAGAGAGGAGAGAAAACAGAGAGAGAAAGCGAGTGGGAATGACAGAGACTGAGCGAGGTGGTGCAGTGGTTAGCACACTGAATACGCGTTCGGGATGTTGACGCTTCAAACCCACTTTGGGCCATCCAAATTTAGGTTTTCTGTGATTTCCCTAAATTGTTTAAGGCAAATGCTGGGATGGTTCCTTTGAAAGAGCGCAGGTCGATTTCCTTTCCAAAACTGATGGGAGCGATGACTTCAGTTTTGTCTCCTCCCCAAAATCAACTACCTGACCAACCAAAGACAGGAACTGATTGTGAAATTCGAAAAAGGGAAAGCAGTAAAACAGTAAGGGAAAGTGGAGATAGGGAGAGAGGGTGGGAAAGAGATAGGGATAAAATGGAAAGAAAGACAAACAGAATAAAAGATACGCATTGGGACAAAGAGAGAGAAAGAGGGGGAGAGGCAGACATGCAGAGAGAACACATAGAAAGAGAGAGAAATATGGAGAAAAGCATACAAAGAAAGAGAGAAGCGAGAGAGAGCAAAAAAGGGCAACAAGACAGAGAAACAAGAAGAGAGGAAATGTCAGCGGTGGGCCTTGTAGTACCACTCTATCCCTTGTCCTGTGTTCATGAAAGAGATGAAGTGGAAATATACATCAAAAAGTGGCTGAAGTAGAAAGAGAACAAGAGATTGAAGGAGTAATCGAAATGGTGAGTGTGAGAGAGAGAGTGATAAAGAGACAGGGCATAAGAGAGGGTGTCAAAGATAGAGAGAGAGAGAGGAAACAATAGAAATAGACACAAAGGCTAGTGAAAACGTGTGTGAGAGAGAGTAATACAGAGACTCAGAGTACAGGAGTGGGCATCAAAGATAGAAAAGACAGAGGAAAAGAATATAGAGAGAAATAGAGACAAATATAGAACACGAGAGAAGAAGATAGAAATAAAGAGAGATGAAGCTAGAGAAAATGAGAAGAATGTCTCCGGGCATAATTTAGTGCAAATCCCTCAACGGTGTGCCATGTGGGTGGTGATGTCCGACACACATTATGTAGATGAGTGTTTGTGATTTTCGCGTCCGTTTGCCCTGTAGACAGGAAGGCTAAGCGCACAGAAGCAGTCCCTGCCGCTAACGGCAGGCGCCGCTCTGTCGGTAGCAGCCGGCTAATTGCTCGTGCCTGAAGACGTGCTCTCTAATTAGAAACGTGACACGCAACACAGTGTAGTTAACGACCGCAACGGGACCACTCTTTCCCAGAACAGATCCTCCCCTCTCTACTCTTTCCCCTAGCCTCCCTCTCTTTCTCTCTCTTCCTCTCTCTCTCTCTCTCTCTCTCTCTCTCTCTCTGTGCCTCATTTCCATTGCTTGTGCTCGAATCTGTCACTTGTTGCTAATATACCACCCGACAAAAGAAGTGAAGCATCCAAAAGATACGTTCAGATGGTAAGGTAACTTGTAACATGGACACACTTTTGTCCAATATGAAAAATGATTAGAGTTGCAATTCCCTGTGACAGTATTTCTTGTGTTGGGAGTTGTAGCCAGGACTTGTACAGTATAAAAGTGGTCCTTGTTGTTGTGGTCTTCAGTCCAGAGACTGGTTTGATGCAGCTCTCCATGCTACTCTATCCTGTGCAAGCTTCTTCATCTCCCAGTACCTACTGCAACCTCCTTCCTTCTGTATCTGCTTAGTGTATTCATCTCTTGGTCTCCCTCTACGATTTTTACCCTCCACGCTGCCCTACAATGTTAAATTTGTGATCCGTTGATGCCTCAGAACATGTCCTACCAACCAGTCCCTTCTTCTTGTCAGGTTGTGCCACAAACTCCTCCCCAATTCTATTCAATACCTCCTCATTAATTATGTGATTTACCCATCTAATCTTCAGCATTCTTCTGTAGGTCCACACTTAAAAAGCTTCTATTCTCTTCTTGTCCAAACTATTCATTGGCCACGTTTCACTTCCATACATGGCTACACTCCATATAAATACTTTCAGAAAAGACTTCCTGACACTTAAATGTATACTCGATTTTAACAAATTTCTCCTCTTCAGAAACGCTTTCCTTGCCATTGCCAGTTTACATTTTATATCTTCTCTACTTCGACCATCATCGGTTATTTTGCTCCCCAAATAGCAAAACTCCTTTACTACTTTAAGTGTCTCATTTCCTAATCTAATTCCGTCAGCATCACCCGACTTAATTCGACTACATTCCGTTATCCTCGTTTTACTTTTGTTGATGTTCCTCTTATATCCTCATTTGAAGACACTGTCCATTCCGTTCAACTGCTGTTCCAAGTCCTTTGCTGTCTCTGACAGAATTACAATGTCACTGGCGAACCTCAAAGTTTTTATATCTTCTCCATGGATTTTAATACCTACTTCGAATTTTTCTTTTGTTTCCTTTACTGCTTGCTCGATATACGGATTGAATAACATAGGGGATAGGCTACAACCCTGTCTCACTCCCTTACCAACAACTGCTTCCCTTTCATGTCCCTCAACTCTTATAACCGCCATTTGGTTTGTGTACAAATTGTAAATAGCCTTTCGCTCCCTGTATTTTATCGCTGCCACCTTTAGAATTTGAAAGAGAGTATTCAGCCAACATTTTCAAAAGGTTTCTCTAAGTCTAAAAATGCTAGAAACGTAGTTTTGCCTTTCCTTAATCTTTCTTCTAAGATAAGTCGTAAGGTCAGTATGAAACAGAATCTCTTTGGGATCGACTGTTGAAGAGCCCAAGCAACGAATGTCATCAGACTTGTCCAAAGCATTAGATTGTGTGAACCATGACATTATGTTACAGAAATTACAATTCTGTGGTATAAATGTAATAGCATATGAGTGGTTTAAGTCATACCTACAGAACAGGAAACAAAGAGTTTCCTGATATGGGTCAAGTGATTTAAATAAGTTTGCCACTTCATCTAACTGGGGTGAAATTACATTAGGTGTTCCACAGAGTTCAATTATGGGTCCCCTTCTGTTCTTGATGTATGTGAACGACCTCCCTTCCTATATCAAACAGGAAGCTAAACTGACACTGTTTGCTGATGATATAAGCATCATTATTAATCCAGTAAAAGAAACTCCAATTGAAAATGATACAAACAAGGTCTTTGGAAAAGTCATTGATTGGTTTTCTGTGAATGGGCTTGCTCTAAACTTTTGAAAAACACAGTACATCCAATTTTCTGCTGCAAAAAGTACAGCTCCTTCAATAAATATAACACATCAATAGTTTTTGGATGTACATATAGATGAAAATCTTAATTGGAAAATTATAGTTTGGATCTCCTAAAGAGACTAGGTTCAGCAACTTTTGCGATCAGAATAGTTTCCAATTTTGAGAATATAGAAATTAGTAAGTTAACATACTTTGCATCCTTTCACTCTCTGATGTCATACAGAATAATATTTTGGAGCAACTCAACATTTAGACAAAAAGTATTCATTGCTCAAAAGAAATTGGTTAGAATAATGTGTGGGGTTCATAGTGGCACATCTTGTAGGTATCTTTTTAAAAGGTTTGGAATTCTTACCACAGCCTCACAATACGTCTACTCACTAATGCAATTTGTTCTCAACAACATGGACCAGTTTAAAACCAACAGTGACTTTCATGATTATAACACCAGAAAAAAAGAAAGACTTACACTATCTTTTGCTCAACCTATCTTTGGCACAGAAAGGGGTAAAATATGCTGCTATAAGAATTTTCGACAAATTACCAGATGAAATAAAATGTCTGACAGACAGCAGTAATAGCTTCAAAAATAAATTGAAATCATATCTCTTTGACAACTCCTTCTATACCATAGATGAATTCTTGAACAGAAATAAATAAATCTATAAATATATAGTATATGAATGAGATTTTCACTCTGCAGCGGAGTGTGCGCTGATATGAAACTTCCTGGCAGATTAAAACTGTGTGCCCGACCGAGACTCGAACTCGGGACCTTTGCCTTTCGCGCACACTCCGCTGCAGAGTGAAAATCTCATTCTGGAAACATCCCCCAGGCTGCGGCTAAGCCATGTCTCCGCAATATCCTTTCTTTCAGGAGTGCTAGTTCTGCAAGGTTGGCAGGAGAGCTTCCGTAAAGTTTGGAAGGTAGGAGACGAGGTACTGGCGGAAGTAAAGGTGTGAGGACCGGCCGTGAGTCGTGCTTGGGTAGCTCAGATGGTAGAGCACTTGCCCGCGAAAGGCAAAGGTCCCGAGTTCGAGTCTCGGTCGGGCACACAGTTTTAATCTGCCAGGAAGCTTCATATAGTATATGCATTTTGTGCCATTTAAGGGAATGGGGTAAATAATAGAAATATTAATCTTTAACTCTGTATTGTAATATATATGTATATATATATATATATATATATATATATATATTAAAAAATCTTATACATACCTGCATTTCTTGTGCACTTGACACGTTCCGCATCATAACGGCCACCGTACCGTGCGATTGATCAATGGAACACACAACCAACTAACTAACTCCTATTGACCCTGCAGAAAGGAAGCTGAGAACCCAGACAGTCTGCATATAGGGTACGTGCGAGTGTGAAAAAGTTTTCTAAATGTTTGCGTAGCGTGTGTTCGAGGGGAAACATGGGAACCAGCTCGGTATTCTCCTAATGGGACGTGGGAAACTGCATAGAAAAACCACATCGACTCTGGCTGGCTCACCGACCCCTCTTTTGATCCAGGGTCCGCACACCTCCCTGTCCTGGAAGAGGTCGCATTAACACGTGTGGCCACCCAGCCAGATACATCTACACCTACATCCATACTCCGCAAGCCACCTGACGGTGTGTGGCGGAGGGCACCTTGAGTACCTCTATCGGTTCTCCCTTCTATTCCAGTCTCGTGTTGTTTGTGGAAGGAAGGATTGTCGGTATGCCTCTGTGTGGGCTCTAATCTCTCTCATTTTATCCTCACGGTCTCTTCGCGAGATATACGTAGGAGGGAGCAATATACTGCTCGACTCCTCGGTGAAGGTATGTTCTCGAAACTTCAACAAAAGCCCGTACCGAGCTACTGAGCGTCTCTCCTGCAGAGTCTTCCGCTGGAGTTTATCTATCATCTCCGTAACGCTTTCGCGATTACTAAATGATCCTGTAACGAAGCGCGCTGCTCTCCGTTGGATCTTCTCTATCTCTTCTATCAACCCTATCTGGTACTGATCCCACACTGGTGAGCAGTATTCGAGCAGTGGGCGAACAAGCGAACTGTAACCTACTTCCTTTGTTTTCGGATTGAATTTCTTTAGGATTCTTCCAATGAATCTCAGTCTGGCATCTGCTTTACCGACGATCAACTTTATATGATCATTCCATTTTAAATCACTCCTAATGCGTACTCCCAGATAATTTATGGAATTAACTGCTTCCAGTTGCTGACCTGCTATATTGTAGCTAAATGATAAAGGATCTTTCTTTCTGTGTATTCGCAGCACATTACACTTGTCTACATTGAGATTCAATTGCCATTCCCTGCACCATGCGTCAATTCGCTGCAGATCCTCCTGCATTTCAGTACAATTTTCCATTGTTACAACCTCTCGATGTACCACAGCATCATCTGCAAAAAGCCTCAGTGAACTTCCGATGTCATCCACAAGGTCATTTATGTATATTGTGAATAGCAACGGTCCCACGACACTCCCCTGCGGCACACCTGACATCACTCTTACTTCGGAAGACTTCTCTCCATTGAGAATGACATGCTGCGTACTGTTACCTAGGAACTCTTCAATTCAATCACATAATTGGTCTGATAGTCCATATGTTTTTACTTTGTTCATTAAACGACTGTGGGGAACTGTATCGAACGCCTTGCGGAAGTCCAGAAACACGGCATCTACCTGGGAACCCGTGTCTATGGCCCTCTGAGTCTCGTAAACGAATAGCGGTAGCTGGGTTTCACACGATCGTCTTTTTCAAAACCCGTGCTGATTCCTACAGAGTAGGTTTCTAGTCTCCAGAAAAGTCATTATATTCGAACATAATACGTGTTCCAAACTTCTACAACTGATCGACGTTAGAGATATAGGTCTATAGTTCTGCACATCTGTTCGACGTCCGTTTGGAACGCTACGCTCTTCTAGAGACCTACGGTACACCGCTGCAAGAAGGGGGGCAAGTTCCTTCGCGTACTCTGTGTAAAATCGAACTGATATCCCATCAGGTCCAGCGGCCTTTCCTCTTTCGAGCGATTTTAATTGTTTTTCTATCCCTGTGTCATCTATTTTGATATCTACCGTCTGTGCGACAGTCTAGAGAAGGAACTGCAGTGGAGTCTTACTCAGTGAAACAGCTTTGGAAAAAGACATTTAGTACTTCGGCCTTTAGTCTGTAAGGGGCATAAACAACGTCAGATGTTGAGTGATCGCTTTGAAGGACACTGAAACGATGAACACATGCATCATACATTGTTATTAGCACCAGACAGAGTTTGAAAGTGACCCCGTTGTGGGTCTCCATTTGGGGAGCTGGTAGAACAGTGCAACATCCATATTTTCGTTTTGCCCCAAGTTGGACCACATGGGAACATCAGGCGAAACATACTCTTCAGCAAGATTCCGGGCGACCACATCTGGCCACCAAGAGGGAGGACTACCGTAATGTCCACTGAGCACATCGTGATCTTTTTTTAATATTTTATCCATATTTTGCTGCTTCAAACGTGACTGTACTCAATATACTCGAGATATGAATTAAAAAATGCCTTTAGTCACAATTTTTCGTGTTTTATTCAGTAAACGACGCATTTCGGACACTGTGAGTCCATCTTCAGGTGTAATTTGTCTTAATACATGTTTTATTGAATGAGATGAAATGCTTATTTCTGTTAGAAAAGGTTTGATGTTAGATTACGAATTTCGTAAGTCAGACGCGGAAAATATGTGCGGAATGGCGGAAAAGATCAATAGTGTAAATTTAGCAAATAATCCAAGAAAAGCGTTTTTAACGTTTTAGTAACAGCATGAGCTTTGTCATCATTCGTTTTCAAGCATATCACTTCATTCAAGAGCCACATTCGCTTACACATGTTTGTAAATTTTGTACATGATGTGCTCAAAGATGAATTTTTCATTGTGCTAAAGACATCATTATTAAACAATTGACATATGCAGGAAACAATTGACATATGCAGCAAATAACTTCAGAACAGATCTTTAAAATTACAGGAATAGCTGTGGCTTGCGATATCTGTTTGTTCATTTAACTTCGATTCTGGTTTTTTCGATTTTGTGGAGGTATATCTCCATTTGTTCTAACAGATTTAGGGTCTTACCGTTGGCTTCATTATGCAATACTACGAAATTCTTTTCTAGAGTGTTGATGACATGTTTCAACATATGTTGTGCAATGACTGATTTTTCAAAGTGGTTGAGCCTGAAAGCATTTAAATGTTCTTGGAAACGGGTTTTGAAGTTTCTGCCTGTTTTCCCTACAGGACAACTGGGGCATGATACTTTGTACACTGCACTGCTGTTGTATGTTTGCGTATTTGATTTTATGTTACGGATGAGTAAGTTTCCTAATTTCTTATTAGTTGCGAATGAAACTGATACATTTTTTTTGAAAAGGTTAGGTATTTTTTTATATGGGGCCCAGGTATGGGATGCTGGCGAATATTTTCTCTTCTTTCATAGTGTTGTCATTCGCTGTCTTGCTTTGGTGTATTTGTCTGTCTAAATTGTCAATTGTTTTGGCTGTGTAGCCATTCCTTATGGCAATGCTCTTTATTGTATCTATCTCATTCTTGAGGTCGTTTCCTTCCAAATCAAGAGAGTGTACTCAGTGTAGCGTCGACCTAAATGCAGCATGTTTCTGTGTAGTGGGATGACATTTTGATTTGTCGAGTGTTATGTCTGTGTATGTGTGTTTTCTGTGTATGCTGAACTTATTATTTTGTTGATGGCTGGTGACTTTAAGATCCAGGAAATTTATGCTTTTGCTGTCCTCATGTTCTATTGTGAATTTTATGGTTTTGTGGAAAGAACTGAATACTGTTACTAGCTCTTCGATCTCATATATTGTTCCATAAAATAGAAGCAAGGTGTCATCAACATATATCCAGTATTATACTATTTTACTTTTGAATCTATTGTTTTCATTAAAGAACTAACTTTCCAGATGATTGAGAAATATGTCTGCCAGAAAACCTGATATGCTACCTCCCATTCTAGCATCGCACCACGCAGAAATATGCTGCATTTAGCTCCATGCTACACAGAGTACACTCTTGATCTGGAAGGAAAAACCGTAAAGAATGAGATAGATACAATAAAGAGCATTGCAATAAGCAATGGCTACACAGCCAAAAAAATTTAGACAGACAAATATACCAAAGCAAGACAGTGAATGTCAACACTATGAAAGAAGAGAAAATATTCGCCAGCATCCCATTCCTGGGCCCCCTATAAAGAAAATACCTAACCTTTTCAAAAAAAAAGTAACAGTTTCATTCTCAACTAATAATAAATTAGAAAACTTACTCATCCATAACATAAATTCAAGTTGGCAAACAATGGTAAGACCCTAAATCTGTTAAAACAACTGGAGATATATCTCCACAAAATCGAAAAAACCAGAATCGAAGTAAAATGAACAAACAGATTTCGCAAGCCACAGACATTTCAGTAATTTTAAAGATATGTTCTATAGTTATTTCCTGCATATGTCAATTTTTTCCTGCATATGTCAATTGTTTAATAATTATATCTTTAGCACTATGAAAAATTCATCTTTGACCACACTATGTACAAAATTTACTAACATGTGTTTGCGAATGTGCTTCTTGAATGAAGTGATATGCTTGAAAACGAAGGAGGACAAAGCTCATGCTGTTACTAAAGCGTTAGAAACGCTTTTGTTGGATTATTTGCTAAGTTTACACTATTGATCTTTTCCGCTATTCCGCACAAATTTTCCGCGTCTGACTTACGAAATTCGTAACCTAAAATCAAACCTTTTCGTGACAGAAACAAGCATTTCATCTCATTCAATAAAGCATGTATTAAGACAAATTACATCTGAAGGTGGACCCACAGAGTCCGAAATGCATCGTGTACTGAATAAAAAACGAAAAATTTTGATTGAAGGCGTGTACGTCGTCAACTGTTCACATCTGCATGTATCATCTGGGAACGACATTCTGTGCCATACCAGACGATTGGTTGGAGACTAACAGCTGCCATACTAGAGAATTGCTGTCCCATGTGTTATACTCTGCTGGCCATTAAAACTGCTACACCAAGAAGAAATGTAGATGATAAACGGGTATTCATTGGACAGATATATTATACTAGAATTGACATGTGATTACATTTTGACGCAATTTGGGTGCATAGATCCTGAGAAATCAGTACCCAGAACAACCACCTCTGGCCGTAATAGCGGCCTTGATACGCCTGGGTATTGAGTCAAACAGAGCTTGGATGGCGTGTACAGGTACAGCTGCCCATGCAGCTTCAACACGATACCACAGTTCATCGAGAGTAGCGACTGGTGTATTGTGACGAGCCAGTTGCTCGGCCACCACTGACCAGACGTTTTCAATTGGAAAATGTGCTGGCCAGGGCAGCAGTCGAACATTTTCTGTATCCAGAAAGCCCGTACAGGACCTGCAACATGCGGTCGTGCATTATCCTGCTGAAATGTAGCGTTTCGCAGGGATCGAATGAAGGGTAGAGCCACGGGTCGTAACACATCTGAAATGTAACGTCCACTGTTCAAAGTGCCGTCAATGCGAACAAGAGGTGACCGAGACGTGTAACCAGTGGCACCCCATACCATCACGCTGGGTGATACGCCAGTATGGCGATGACGAATGCACGCTTCCAATGTGCGTTCACCGCGATGTCGGCAAACAGGGATACGACCATCGTCATGCTGTAAATATAACCTGGATTCATCCGGAAAAATGACGTTTTGCTATTCGTGTACCCAGGTTCGTCGTTGAGTACACCATCGCAGGCGCTCCTGTCTGGGATGCAGCGTCAAGGGTAACCACAGCCGTGGTCCCCGAGCTGATAGTCCGTGCTGCTGCAAACGTCGTCGAACTGTCCGTGCAGATGGTTTTTGTCTTGCAAACGTACTCATGTGTTGACTCGGGGATCGAGACGTGGCTGCACGATCCGTTTCAGCCATGTGGATAACATGCCTGTCATCTCGACTACTAGTGATACGAGGCCGTTGGGATCCAGCACGGCGTTCCGTATTACCATCCTGAACCCACCGATTCCTTATGGCTAACATTGGATCTCGACTAACGGGAGCAGCAATGTCGCGATACGATAAACCGCAATCACGATAGGCTACAATCCGACCTTTATCAAAGTCGGAAACGTGATGGTACGCATTTCTCCTCCTTACACGAGGCATCACAACAACGTTTCACCAGGCAACGCCGGTCAACTGCTGTTTGTGTATGAGAAATCAGTTGGAAACTTTCCTCATGTCTGCTCGTTGTAGGTGTCGCCACCGGCGCCAACCTTGTGTGAATGCTCTGAAGAGCTGATCATTCGCATATCACAGCATCTTCTTCCTGTCGGTTAAATTTCGCGTCTGTAGCACGTCAACTTCTTGGTGAAGCAATTTTAATGGCCAGTAGTGTATTTTCAAGCATGCGTTTTTCTCGCGACGTTCGCATATTTTTTGTCCATTCTTACAGACGCAAAATCCCCAAGATTGGCCATCTTTTGCAGAAGCTCGAAATTTCTCGCGGACTTCAATGCGAGATGCCTATAACAGTTTCCACAACGAAACTTTGTCTCGAAACCTGGCAGATAATCCAAAGAGATTGTGGTCGTATGTGAACACAACCTTCCAAAATGGGTTCACAAAAGAAGGAGAAGGAAATGTTCCAGAATCAAATCAAGAACAGCTCTCAACATGAGTAACGTAGAAGTAAATATCCTCGTAGTAGTTAAGCAACTTAAACCACTTAAGAAAAGCAATTCTTCTGGTCCAGACTGTATACCAATTAGGTTCCTTTCAGGGTATACTGGTTCATTAGCTCCATACTTAACAATCATATACAACCGCTCCCTCGACGAAAGATCTGTACCCAAGTACTGGAAACTTGCACAGGTCACACTAACATTTTTAATGAAATTACATTAAAAAAATCAATGAACAGTTACCTTTTTTTTTTAATTTTGTTTTAGATAATTTGCCTTTCTTTCCTTCTGTATGTATGAACTTTGTTGTAGAACCTCTTATTTACGTGTGGTAATAAAAATTCATTTACACAGAATTAAGTACATTTAAAATTACGTGAATTCATATTAACTGATTAAGAATATTTAGTTGAGAATTAAATCCTTTATATAATTCGGCCTTGACACACATTTTCTAAATGCAGTGTTTTTTTTTAAATATTTACTGAATTCTTTCCTGGCGTTAGCTATGGAACACAAGACTGTCTCTATTAGCAGAAAATGGTTAAATATTGCCAAGCTGACGTTTAATTATCACTGATAAAACACACTTCACTATACAGGGTGATTCAACAAGAATACCACAACTTTAAAAATGTGTATTTAATGAAAGAAACATAATATAACCTTCTGTTATACATCATTACAAAGAGTATTTAAAAAGGTTTTTTTTTACTCAAAAACAAGTTCAGAGATGTTCAATATGGCCCCCTCCAGACACTCGAGCAATATCAACCTGATACTCCAACTCGTTCCACACTCTCTGTAGCATATCAGGCGTAACAGTTTGGATAGCTGCTGTTATTTCTCGTTTCAAATCATCAATGGTGGCTGGGAGAGGTGGCCGAAACACCATATCCTTAACATACCCCCATAAGAAACAATCGCAGGGGGTAAGATCAGGGCTTCTTGGAGGCCAGTGATGAAGTGCTCTGTCACGGGCTGCCTGGCGGCCGATCCATCGCCTCGGATAGTTGACGTTCAGGTAGTTACGGACAGATAAGTGCCAATGTGGACTCTCCATACAGTTGATTGTGGAATTTGCAGCTCTCTGCTAGCTCTGCGAGTCGATTTTCCTGGGCTGCGAACAAATGCTTGCTGGATGCGTGCTACATTTTCATCACTCGTTCTCGGCCGTCCAGAACTTTTCCCTTTGCACAAACACCCATTCTCTGTAAACTGTTTATACCAACGTTTAATACACCACCTATCAGGAGGTTTAACACCATACTTCGTTCGAAATGCACGGTGAACAACTGTCGTCGATTCACTTCTGCCGTACTCAATAACACAAAAAGCTTTCTGTTGAGCGGTCGCCATCTTAGCATCAACTGACGCTGACGCCTAGTCAACAGCGCCTCAAGCGAACAAATGTACAACTAAATGAAACTTTATAGCTCCCTTAATTCGCCGACAGATAGTGCTTAGCTCTGCCTTTTGTCGTTGCAGAGTTTTAAATTCCTAAAGTTGTGATATTCTTTTTGAATCACCCTGTACATTTAAGTTATTTGAAAGAACCAAAATTGTTAAATTTCAACGTTAACTATCCGCCTATGAATGCACAAATGTGAGACTAGTAATAAATTCCGTCAGTCTCAGGATCGCTGTAAAAGAAAAACATTTTCTTCATTCACTGCTAATTTTTATCTGCTCCCGATTTACGGGTTTGGTCAATTTTTCCTAGCGGAACAATTATTTAAATGTGCCGCTGCTGCAAATCGTTCGGTCGCGGCACAGCCCAGCAACACCGCTAAAAATGCTGAAAATTCTTTAAAGAAGTATTATAGATGACATGGGCAAGCTAATTTACATTAGTAATACACACTTTTGATAAATTATAATGTATTTAGACCACAACAATAATTCAACTTACATTAGTTTGTAATTTCTCCTCTAATGGCGGCTAAATCTAGATATAGACAAAAGAAGTCTACCCATTCATAAAATGCTACGTCACAGGTTCCTCTCACTTTCAGCTCTACAGGGAGACGACAAGTCCCTGCAGTCGCGCTATTCATCTGTACCATCGGTGGCTCAGATGGATAGAGCGTCTGCCATGTAAGCAGGAGATCCTGGGTTCATGTCCCGGTCAGGGCACACATTTCCAGCTGTCCACATCGAGGTATATCAACAACACCTGTCGGCAGCTGAGGGTTTCAATTAATCATCATTTATTCCAGGGAAAAGCTGCACGGTCATCAACAGTATCTGTTGTTTCGAGAACAGTTATTGTCTTCATATATACAGGGTGAGTCACCCAACAGTACCGTTGGATATATTTCGTAAACCACATCAAATACTGACGAATCGATCCCACAGACCGAACGTGAGGAGAGGGGCTAGTGTAATTGGTTAATACAAACCATACAAAAATGCACGGAAGTATGTTTTTTAACACAAACCTACGTTTTTTTTAAATGGAACCCCGTTAGTTTTGTTAGCACATCTGAACATATAAACAAATACGTAATCAGTGCCGTGTTACATTGTAAAATGTTAATTACATCCGGAGATATTGTAACCTAAAGTTGACGCTTGAGTACCACTCCTCCGCTGTTGGATCGTGTGTATCGGAGAGCATCGAATTACGTAGGGATGCAAAGGGAACGGTGATGGACCTTAGGTACAGAAGAGACTGGAACAGCACATTACGTCCACATGCTAACACCTTTTTATTGGTCTTTTTCACTGACGCACATGTACACTACCATGAGGGGTGAGGTACACGTACACACGTGATTTCCGTTTTCAATTACGGAGTCGAATAGAGTGTGTCCCGACATGTCAGGCCAATAGATGTTCAATGTGGTGGCCATCATTTGCTGCACACAATTGCAATCTCTGGCGTAATGAATGTCGTACACGCCGCAGTACACCTGGTGTAACGTCGCCGCAGGCTGCCACAATACGTTGTTTCATATCCTCTGGGGTTGTAGGCACATCACGGTAAACATTCTCTTTTAATGTACCCCACAGAAAGAAGTCCAGAGGTGTAAGGTCAGGAGAACGGGCTGGCCAATTTATGCGTCCTCCACGTCATGGTAATGTACATGTGCGTCAGTGAAAAAGACCAATAAAAAGGTGTTAGCATGTGGACGTAATGTGCTGTTCCAGCCTCTTCTGTAGCTAAGGTCCATCACCGTTCCCTTTGGATCCCTACGTAATTCGGTGCTCTCCGATACACACGATCGAACAGCGGAGGAGTGGTACTCAAGCGTCAACTTTAGGTTACAATATCTCCGGATGTAATTAACATTTTACAATGCAACAAACGGCACTGATTACGTATTTGTTTATATGTTCAGATGTGCTAACAAAACTAACGGGGTTCCATTTAAAAAAACGTAGGTTTGTGTTAAAAAACATACTTCCGTGCATTTTTGTATGGTTTGTATTAACCAATTACACTAGCCCCTCTCCTCACGTTCGGTCTGTGGGATCGATTCGTCAGTATTTGATTTGGTTTACGAAATATATCCAGCGGAAACGTTAGGTGACTCACCCTGTATATAATTGTGAAGGTGGTTGGATAAACCCTCTGCCAGACACTTGAATTTGACTTCCAGAGTATCCACGTAGATGTAGAAGTAGATCCGACGGTCGAAGAGCGTGGGATATGAAGGGACATAATTTTTCGAAAAATAAAAGAAGAAGCTGTCTGCCACATTAGGCAGCGTGTGATGAGGCATGGAGGAGGGGAGCTAATTTTCCGTCGCGTTTGCCGACTCAATTTCACGTGCCGCTTAGCTCATCGGCAGGGGCAGCCAATCGCGCTCCCTTGTGATAAGGTGGCAACACTGTTAGCGGTGGTTCCCCCCTCACACTTACCGTCAGCGCAGGCGTGCCAACGTCGAAAACTGCACGCATACCCGAAGAACATTTCCTGCTATTTCATCTACAGTAAATAGTACTCCGGAAGCCACCGTGTGGTGTGTGGCGGGGGTTTCTTAGTGTGCCAGTATCATTTACGAAGTAACTTCTACTCTTCAGTCACTGGTATTTATCCCGTAACTGGTGATGTTGGGTGTCAGACACCCAGCTAAATCTTTGAAGCCCCATTATTACCAGATTGTGGTGAGTACGTCATTGTTGGTTCCTATACCTTCGAGCCAGTTTGTTGCAAGTCGGCCTGAAGCGCGGTTCTCAACAGAGAGGTCAGTTGTTTGATTTTTATACGCCATTTTTTAAAGTTACTGGGTATTTTTAACCCAACCTCACCAGTTCCGGAACTTTTTTGGAATATTCTATTTTATAGGTAGTATGGCATTTGGTAGGTTTCTGCAGAACGTACACTACTGGCCATTAAAATTGCAACACCACTAAGATGACGTGCTACAGACGCGAAATTTAACCGACAGGAAGAAGATGCTGTGATTTGCAAATGATTAGCTTTCCAGAGCATCCACACAAGGCTGGCACCGGTGGCGACACCTACAACGTGCAGACATGAGGAAAGTTTCCGACCGATTTTTCATACACAAACAGCAGCTGACCGGCGTTGCCTGGTGAAACGTTGCTGTGATGCCTCGTGTAAGGAGGAGAAATGCGTACCATCACGTTTCCGACTTTGATAAAGGTCGGATTGTAACCTATCGCGATTGCGGTTTATCGTATCACGACATTGCTGCTAGCCTTGGTCGAGATCCAATGACTGTTAGCAGAATATGGAATCGGTGGGTTCAGGAGGGTAATACGGAACGCCGTGCTGGATCCCAACTGCCTCGTATCACTAGCAGTCGAGATGACAGGCATCTTATCCGCACGGCTGTAACGGATCGTGCAGCCACGTCTCGATCCCTGAGTGAACAGATGGGGACGTTTGTAAGACGACAACCATCTGCACGAACAGTTCGACGACGTTTGCAGCAGCACGGACTATCAGCTCGGACACTGCGGCTGCGGTTACCCTTGACGCCGCATCACAGACAGGAGCGCCTGCGATGGTGTACTCGACGACGAACCTGGGTGCACGAATGGCAAAACGTCATTTTTTTAGGATGAATCCGGGTTCTGTTTATACCATCATGATGGTCGCATCCGTGTTTGGCGACACCGCGGTGAACGCACACTGGAAGCGTGTAATCGTCATCGCCATACTGGCGTATCACCCTGCGTGATGGTATGGGGTGCCATCGGCTACACGTCTCGGTCACCTCTTGTTCCCATTGACGACACTTTGAACAGTGGACGTTACATTTCAGATGTGTTACGACCCATGGCTCTACCCTTCATTCGATCCCTGCGAAACCCTACATTTCCGCAGGATAATGCACGACCGCACGTTGCAGGTCCTGTACGGACCTTTCGGGATACAGAAAATGTTCGACTGCTGCCCTGGCCAGCACATTCTCCAGATCTCTCACCAATTGAAAACGTCTGGTCAATGGTGGCCGAGCAACTGGCTCGTCACAATACTCGTCACTACTCTTGATGAACTGTGGTGTCCTGTTGAAGCTGCACAGGCAGCAGTACCTGTACACGCCATCCAAGCCCTGTTTGACTCAATGCCCAGGCGTATCGAGGCCGTTATTGCGGCCAGAGGTGGTTGTCCTGGGTACTGATTTCTCAGGATCTATGCACCCACATTGCGTGAAAATGTAATCACATGTCAGTTCTAGTATAATATATTTGTCCAATGAATACCCGTTTATCATCTGCATTTCTTCTTGGTGTAGCAATTTTAATGGCCAGTAGTGTAATAACCCTGGATGCAGTTCTCATCAAAGCAGTGAGTTTATTTGATTCGTTTTTACTAGAAACTCTGCTTATTGATAACCTCGTTATTTACCCTGAGATTTTCTCGTTTTCCGATTTTCAGCTGACATTCCGTCTAGAAGGTGGTCTATGAAACCTAGTGATCCTGGATTTGGTGACTGGGCGAGATCTATACTGGATGAGTCTGATAGTGAATGAAGTGGGGATGAAAGAGAGTTCCCTGAAACCGAATCAGAGCTAGAAGTATGTGAAGCTGAGAATGAAGTGCATGGTATACCTAATGCTACAGTTCCTGGTTTATCACCAAGTTCACTACGCCGGCCGAAGTGGCCGAGCGGTTCTAGGCGCTGCAGTCTGGACCGGCGAGGCCGCTACGGTCGCAGGTTCGAATTCTGCCTCGGGGATGGATGTGTGTGATGTCCTTAGGTTAGTTAGGTTTAACTAGTTCTGTTCTAGGGGACTAATGGCCTCGGAAGTTGAGTCCCATAGTGCTCAGAGCCATTAGAACCAAGTTCTCTACAACCACCACATTCCTTTGAAACAGACACATCGTCATCAGATGAAAACGAACCCCTTTCAAAGAGGCAGAATCGTCAATACGAGCGAAAGAAGTATTATGGGAAGAACCGTTTCATATGGTCCAAAAAACCTCCACCTTCAAATGTTCGCACAAGGAAACATAATATCGTTTCACATTTACCGGGAATAATTGGTCCTGCTAAAGCCCTTGGTCAGATTTGAAGACCGCAGACTGCTTGTACGCTACTTTTTAGTGAGAGAATACTCAATGAAATAATTCTGCAAACCAATAAAAAATTGGCCCTCATGAGGGAAAAGTTGTCTGGTGATACAAGAACTGACCTCACAGACTTGGATCTGATCGAGTTCAAGGCTTTTTTGGGAATTCTCATGTTCACAGCCATCTTCAAATCTAATAATGAAGACCTTCGCGCTATGTTTGCAACCGACGGTGCTGGTCGTGATATTTTTCGTTGTACAATGCCGCTGAAGAGGGTTTTGGTGTTACTGCTCATTACACGTTTTGATGACGCCTCAGACAGAGATGTGAGGAAAAATGTGATGCAACAGCTCCTACAAAATGGGTTTTCCAAGAGTTTATGAAAAACTGTACGGCTAGCTACTCAGTTGGAACGTACGCTTGCACTGACGAAATGTTGGTGGGCTTTCGTGGTCGATGCCGCTTTAAAATGTATATCCCCAGCAAACCTAGAAAATATGGACTCAAAACAATTGCTTTGGCAGATGCAAAAACCCACTATTTGCTAAACGCCTACGTTTACTCCGGAAAGGATAGTGGTGGCAGAACACTCACTTATCAGGAGAAGAAATTTTCCAAGCCAACTCAAGAAGTGTTGCAATTGACCAAACCCATTATCGGAAGTAACCGCAATATCACAGCAGATAATTGGTTTTCTTCCACTGCCCTCGTACAGGAACTACGTAAAAGGGGCTTGACATAAGTAGGAACACTGCGAAAAAATGAACAAGAAATACCGAAAGAATTTTTACCTGCCAAGGAAAGAGAAGTAGAAGAATCTCTCTATGGTTTCACGAAGGAGACAACACTACTCTCTTATGTGCCAAAGAAAGGCAAGGCCATCCTACTTGTATCCTCAATGCACCATACCCAGTCAACTGATCCAGAAACCAGAAATCACTGCCTTTTATAACAACACAGAAGGTGGGGTCGACGCCTTAGATGAGAAATGCACAGAATACTCAACACGTCGACGCACAGGGCGATGCCCATTAGCCATATTTTTCACTCTAATGAACATTAGCCTAGTGAATGCCTATGTTATCTACCGTGAATTCCCAGGGAATCCAGAGCTAACCAGATTGGAATACGTCAAAAATCTTGCCAAGGAACTCCAAGACCCTCATCTCAATGGTCGACTTGAAAACGACCATTTGCCCCGTAAATTGCGGCTAAACATCAGCAGAATTCTCAAGATACCAGTTCCGTGTGAAGCCAGACGAGACTTGGGCAAACAAGTGAGCTGTAAGTAGTGCCCACCAGGCTCTGACAGAAAAACGTAAAAGGTCTGTAACAGCTGCAACGTACCGATTTGCGGAGCCTGCACGATTCCTCTACGCCTAGATTGCCTAGAGTAATGGCTTGCCAATTCTTCTGTGTGCAATAACTTGTCAAAAAATAATGTGCTTTTATAAAGGTTCATTGTTGCTTTATACTGCAATATTAAAATTTGGTTTATTTGTTAATAAAAAATTTGCAGATATACGAGGGCAGTTCAATAAGTAATGCAACACATTTTTTTTCTGAAACAGGGGTTGTTTTATTCAGCATTGAAATACACCAGGTTATTCACCAATCTTTTAGCTACACAACACTATTTTTCAACGTAATCTCCATTCAATGCTACGGCCTTACGCCACCTCGAAATGAGGGCCTGTATGCCTGCACGGTACCATTCCACTGGTCGATGTCGGAGCCAACGTCGTACTGCATCAATAACTTCTTCATCATCCGCGTAGTGCCTCCCACGGATTGCGCCCTTCATTGGGCCAAACATATGGAAATCCGACGGTGCGAAATCGGGGCTGTAGGGTGCACGAGGAAGAACAGTCCACTGAAGTTTTGTGAGCTCCTCTCGGGTGCGAAGACTTGTGTGAGGTCTTGCGTTGTCATGAAGAAGGAGAAGTTCGTTCAGATTTTTGTGCCTACGAACACGCTGAAGTCGTTTCTTCAATTTCTGAAGAGTAGCACAATACACTTCAGAGTTGATCGTTTGACCATGGGGAAGGATATCGAACAGAATAACCCCTTCAGCGTCCCAGAAGACTGTAACCGTGACTTTACCGGCTGAGGGTATGGCTTTGAACTTTTTCTCGGTAGGGGAGTGGGTGTGGCGCCACTCCATTGATTGCCGTTTTGTTTCAGGTTAGAAGTGATGAACCCATGTTTCATCGCCTGTAACAATCTTTGACAAGAAATTGTCACCCTCAGCCACATGACGAGCAAGCAATTCCGCACAGACGGTTCTCCTTTGCTCTTTATGGTGTTCGGTTGGACAACGAGGGACCCAGCGGGAACAAACCTTTGAATATCCCAACTGGTGAACAATTGTGACAGCACTACCAACAGAGATGTCAAGTTGAGCACTGAGTTGTTTGATGGTGATCCGTCGATCATCTCGAACGAGTGTGTTCGCACGCTCCGCCATTGCAGGAGTCACAGCTGTGCACGGCCGGCCCGCACGCGGGAGATCAGACAGTCTTGCTTGACCTTGCGGCGATGATGACACACGCTTTGCCCAACGACTCACCGTGCTTTTGTCCACTGCCAGATCACCGTAGACATTCTGCAAGCGCCTATGAATATCTGAGATGCCCTGGTTTTCCGCCAAAAGAAACTCGATCACTGCCCATTGTTTGCAACGCACAACCGTTACAGACGCCATTTTAACAGCTCCGTACAGCGCTGCCACCTGTCGGAAGTCAATGAAACTATACGAGACGAAGCGGGAATGTTTGAAAATATTCCACAAGGAAATTCCGGTTTTTTCAACCAAAATTGGCGGAGAAAAAAAATGTGTTGCATTACTTATTGAACTGCCCTCGTATGTATTTCGTGACATGTTGCAAAATTTGTTATGGGCTTACATATATTTGAAAAATTGTCTATTCTGTTCACTGAAAATAATTTTCTGCTGCCAAAAGTTGTTCAGAGATGTCAATAAAAGTTAATTTTGCAATGTATGTAGAAAGTTTTCATTTCTCCTTCAACATTGAAGTATGAGGGCCATGGGAATTATTGGGTATCTATAACCCAACATCACCAGTTGTGTTCCAATAATACCACCTCACCAGTGCTATTCAAACATTATGAATCACCTCGAAGGGAACGATCTATTGATACGTAATCAGCATGGTTTCAGAAAACATCGTTCTTGTGCAACGCAGCTACTAGCTCTTTATTCGCACGAAGTAATGGCCGCTATAGACAGGGGATCTCAAGTTGATTCCGTATTTCTAGATTTCCGGAAAGCTTTTGTCACCGTTCCTCACAAGCGACTTCTAATCAAGCTGCGGGCCTACGGGGTATCGTCTCAGTTGTGCGACTGGATTCGCGATTTCCTGTCAGGAAGGTCGCAGTTCGTAGTAATAGACGGCAAATCATCGAGTAAAACTGAAGTGATATCAGGTGTTCCCCAGGGAAGCGTCCTGGCACCTCTGCTGTTCTATGTAAATGACCTGGGTGACAATCTGAGCAGTTCACTTAGGTTGTTCGCAGATGATGCTGTAATTTACCGTCTAGTAAGGTCATCCGAAGACCAGTATCAGTTGCAAAGCGATTTAGAAAAGATTGCTCTGTGGTGTGGCAGGTGGCAGTTGACGCTAAATAACGAAAAGTGTGAGGTGATCCACACGAGTTCCAAAAGAAATCCGTTGGAATTCGATTACTCGATAAATAGTACAATTCTCGAGGCTGTTGAATCTAAGTACCTGGGCGTTAAAATTACGAACAACTTGAGTTGGAAAGACCACATAGATAATATTGTGGGGAAGGCGAGCCAAAGGTTGCGTTTCATTGGCAGGACACTTGTAAGATGCAACAAGTCCACTAAAGAGACAGCTTACACTACACTCGTTCGTCCTCTGTCAGAATATTGCTGCGCGGTGTAGGATCCTTACCAGGTGGGATTGACGGAGGACATCGAAAGGGTGCAAAAAAAGGGCAGCTCGTTTTGTATTATCACGTAATAGGGGAGAGAGTGTGGCCGATATGATACGCGAGTTGGGATGGAAGTCATTCAAGCAAAGACGTTTTTCGTCGCGGCGAGACCTATTTACGAAATTTCAGTCACCAACTTTCTCTTCGGAATTAGAAAATATTTTGTTGAGGCCAACCTACATAGGTAGGAATGATCATCAAAATAAAATAAGAGAAATCAGAGCTCGAACAGAAAGGTTTAGGTGTTCGTTTTTCCCCGCGCGCTGTTTGGGAGTGGAATGGTAGAGAGATGGTATGATTGTGGTTCGATGAACCCTCTGCCAAGCACTTAAATGTGAACTGCAGAGTAATCATGAAGATGTAGATGTAGATCCTGCTGAAATGTAGGGTTTCGCAGGGATCGAATGAAGGGTAGAGCCACGGGTCGTAACACATCTGAAATGTAACGTCCACTGTTCAAAGTGCCGTCAGTGCGAACAAGAGGTGACAGAGACGTGTAACCAATGGCACCCGAAACCTTCACGCCGGGTGATACGGCAGCATTGTTTCTAGTTGCTTGTTGTAAAGAAGATTTCTGTAAAATTTAAAATATAAAAAGTTTACTTCTGAAAAAAAAAAATGTTAAGTGTCACGTAATATTTTGTGTAATGTAATATCTTGTATAGAGATCTTTTATTAACCTGACACGTTCCACATCAATAGGAAGTGTCGTATTCATGATGCATGGAACCAGTACTAATGTAATGTTATCTAATAGTTTGCATGAAGACGCTCAAAACACCATCCAAATGCGGATAAAACGGTGGTTTTCTACTGTGGGTCAAAAATAGAGAAGGGCAAACTCGTTCATCCTTGAGAACTAGTTCACTGCTGATCGTTCTTTTTTTGGGAACCGATCATTTTTACTCGTTCACCGTTCATTTGTGCTTGGTATATGGTTCTCGTGAAAAACTGAAAACTAGTAGTGTAGGTGACTGAAGGATGGAGGGCACCAAGAGGGGGCACTAGCCTCCCTCCTGGAGTACAGAGTTTTTATTCATTACAGAATTCTTACACACTTTCAGAAGTAATTTCTGTGATTCTGCAGAACCTCTCGTTTAGCTAACCATAGCCTTGTGTGGCTGATCGCAGGGAAATAATATAGGGTGGCGCACGGAAAACCGGCCCCGAGTACAGACCTGCTCGCCAATTACGGACGATGTGTTGCCCGTTACAAGCAGGTACAACAAGCAAACAAACACGTTGGTGACTTTTTCCCAACTTAGTAGACCACAAGTATCTTGTATAAAATTGTTCGTTTCGAGTTCCACTACATAGTTATGCTACGTTGTAAACAATAATCGTTTACACCCTATATATACTTCACATTGTCTCTGAGTTCGTAGGCGAAGTAGAGACTTTATGGAAGCATAAAATAAAATGTGGTTTTCTCATAATACTTGCGTGAGACGCTTAGTAAAAATTAGGTTATATGTTGCATTATTAAAGTTAATGCAGCAATAATAATAATAATAATAATAAAGTTCGCAGTAATAAAGTTTTTGATTTGAAAGCTCTTTCTCAACAAATGTTTTTGAGATAATAAGTAAATACGATTTTATGGCAATCTATTTCTTTTCAAATGGAGAGGCACCGCTTTTCCCACTGAGCCAAAATGACCCACAACCCAATTTTTTTTTAAAGAAACCAAACTAGTAGGTAATGCAAATTGGAAACAACCAAACTTAAAAATAATTAGAGCCTTGCTAGTTGTGATGTTTTGTATATGAAAGATACACGAAAATCGTTTTATATGAATTTTCTTACACTAAAAATTAAGCAAATTATTGAAATTTAGTTGCTAAATCAAGTCGATGAAACCAAAAAATTTATGAATAACAAAAAAAAACTTGGCTTGTTATAAGTATGTCTTCTGCTGTTCATCGATATAATGAAGGGAGCTGATATGCCCTTTTGTTACCTGAAAAGACGTACCTATTAGATACAACGTAATTTTTATGTAATTTACGTAACTATAAAATACTTTTTGATTACCGGTCGTGGACGCTGAATAGCCAGAACCAAGTGCAAGAACAGTTTGGAACACATGTAAAATGGGCGAGCGCAGTGAACGAAACGAACAACTGCATACTGAACCAACTAGGAGCAGTCGGCAGTGGAACTGAGAAGAACGCCGAGTGCGGCCGAGGGAGGCCGAGACTGAGACGAGCACGCGACCGAGGCTGGAACGAGAACTGCCCAAGTGAACTAGTGAACTACGAACCGATCGTTCCTCGTTCCCGGGAACTATAAGTAGACCGCCGCGACCGCAGTGAACTATGAACCGATCGTTCCTTGGAATTCGTTCCTCGGTCCTTTCGTTCATCTTGGTGAACCGTTCCTTTGCACCCGTTCGTTCGCGAACTACCCATCTGTACTCAAAAATGACCCACATGGTACCACTAGGGGTAAGGTGAAGTCCGGTACTTTTAGTGTTACGGTACTCGGGACCACAGCATTAACAACGTTACTGGTGTCACATTACGTCACACAGCTGCTGCGTAACTCGCGACAACAGGAGCTGCCTGCATCACACACACACACACACACGCACGCAGCCCACTCCTTTGTGATTTCTGCTGCTGGCCGCTTTATCGCATCTCGGGCGCTTATCTGCGGCCCGGTTGACCCTTTTCTCGCCACATGTGCGACCGCTATTAATACTCTCTGGCACGCCGCTACGTCAGTACGGCCTCAGCGCCCCACACACACGCACGCGGCGGTGTTTGTGTGTCTGGCGGTCTTTTTGTGTCGGTAGGAGGAGAAGGCGTCCAGAGATCGCCAGTCTGGCACGTATCGTGTTCCGGGCAACCACTGCCTCGCCTTTACTTGCCAGCTATCGGTGAGCCGAAGTTCCGTTCGCGAGTGTTTCAGCCCAGCTGTGGGTACACAGTCGGTGTCGTGTTGTGTTGTGTTGTGTTTGTGCCGGTGTTTTCTGCCGAACCGCGCGGACCTTTTACGCCTCTACGCTTCCCACGCCGCACTGCCGACGCTACATCCAGACGCTCAACTCGAGTAAGTACTTAATAAATATCTACATCTACATGGATACTCTGCAAATCACATTTAAGTGCGTGACAGAGGGTTCATCGAACCACCTTCACAGTTCTCTTATTATTACAATCTCGTATAGCGCGTATATTGAGCAAGCACTAAAGGAAACAAAAGAAAAGTTCGGAATAGGCATTAAAATACATGGAGAAGAAATACAAACTTCGAGGTTCGCCGATGACATTGTAATTCTGACAGAGACAGCAAAGGACCTGGAAGAGCAGTTGAACGGAATGGACAGTGTCTTGAAAGGAGAGTATAAGGTGAACATCAACAAAAGCAAGACGACGTTAATGGAATGTAGTCGAAATAAGTTGGGTGATGCTGAGGGAATTAGATTACGAAATGAGACACTTAAAGTAGTGAAAGAGTTTTGCTATTTGGCGAGCAAAATAACTGATGATGGTCGAAGCAGAAAGGATATAAAATGTAGACTGGCAATGGCAAGGAAAGCGTTTCTAAAGAACAGAAATTTGTTAACATAGAGTATAGTTTGAAGAGTCAGGAAGTCGTTTCTGAAAGTATTTGTATGGAGTTTAGCCATGTATGGAAGTGAAACATGGACGATAAATAGTTTAGACAAGAAGAGAATAGAAGCTTTCGAAATGTGGTGCTACAGAAGAATGTCGAAGATTAGATGGGTAGATCACATAACTAATGAGGAGGTATTGAATAGAATTGGGGAGAAGAGGAGTTTGTGGCACAACTTGACTAGAAGAGGGGATCGCTTGGTAGGACATGTTCTGAGGCATCAAGGGATCACCAATTTAGTGCTGGAGGGCAGCATGGAGGGTAAAAATCGTAGAGGGAGACCAAGAGATGAATACACTAAGCAGATTCAGAAGGATGTAGGTTGCAGTAGGTACTGGCAGATGAAGAAGCTTGCACAGGATAGACTAGCATGGAGAGCTGCATCAAACCAGTTTCAGGACTGAAGACCACAACAACAATATAGCGCGCAGGAGCAATGAACACCTATATCTTTCTGTACGACTTTCATTTCCCTTACTTTGTCTTGGTGATCGTTCCGCCCTATGTAGGTCGGTGTCAACCAAATATTTTCGCATTCGGAGGAGAAAGTTGGTGATTGGAATTTCGTGAGAAGATTCCGCCGCAACGAATAACGCCTTTCTTTTCAATAATGAGCATCCCAAATCCTGTATCATTTCTGTGACACTCTCTCCCATATTTCGCGATAATACAAAACGTGCTGCCTTCCTTTTAACTTTTTCGATGTACTCCGTCAGTCCTATCTGGTAAGGATCCCAAACCGCGCAGCAGTATTCTAAAAGAGGACAGACATAGTGTGGGCAGTCTCCTTAGTAGATCTATTAGATTTTTCAAGTGTCCTGCCAATAAAACGCAGTCTTTGGTTAGCCTTCCCCACAACATTTTCTATGTGTTCCTTCCAATTTAAATTGTTCGTAATTGTAGTTCCTAGGTATTTAGTTGAATTTATGGCTTTTTGATTCGACTGATTTATCGTGTAACCGAATTTTAACGCGTTCTTTTTAGCACTCATGTGAATGACCTCACAATTTTCGTTATTTAGATTCAACTGCCACTTTTCGCACCATTCAGATATCTGTTCTAAATCGTTTTGCAGTTTATTTTGATCTTGTGATGACTTTACTAGTCGGTAAACGACAGCATCCTCTGCAAACAACCGAAGACGGCTGCTCAGATTGTCTCCCAAATCGTTTATATAGACAAGGAACAGCCAAGGGCCTATAACACTACCTTGGGGAATGCCAGAAATCACTTCTGTTTTGCTCGACGACTTTCCATCAATTACTACGAACTGTGACCTCTCTGACAGGAAATCACAAACCCAGTCACATAACTGAGACGATATTCCATAAGCAAAGAATTTCACTATGAGCCGCTTGTGTGGTACAGTGTCAAAAGCCTTCCGGAAATCAGTAGCACTCAACACTTCATGCGAATAAAGAGCTAGTAGTGTTTCACAGGAACGATGTTTTCTAAACCCATGTTGACTGTGTGTCAATAGACAGTTTTCTTCGAGGTAATTCATAATGTTTGAATCCCAATATACGTTCTAAAATCCTGCTGCATATCGACCTTAACGATATGGGCCTGTAATTTAGTGCATTACTCCTACTACCTTTCTTGAATATTGGTGTGACCTGTGCAACTTTCCAGTCTTTGGATACGGATCTTTCGTCGAGCGAACGGTTGTACATGATTGTCAAGTATGGAGCTAATGCATCAGCATACTCCGAAAGGAACCTAATTGGTATACAGTCTGGACCAGAAGACTTGCTTTTATTAAGTGATTGAAGTTCCTTCACTACTCTGAGGATATTTACTTCTACGTTACTCGTGTTGCCAGCTGTTCTCGATTCGAATTCAGGAATATTTACTTCGTCTTCTTTTGTGAAGGCATTTCGGAAGGCTGTGTCTAGTAACTCTGCTTTGGCAGCACTCTCTTCGATAGTATCTCCATTGTTATCGCGCAGAGAAGGCATTCATTGTTTCTTGCCGCTAACATACATCACATACGACCAGGTTTCGAGACAACGTTTCGTTGTGGAAACTGCTATAGGCGTCACGCATTCATACTTCTTATATGCGCCAATCTTCCCCTTATGGCTAGCCTCATTCTGTGGTGGTCGCCTAAATTCTTTATTCATCATTGTGGTGCCAAAGCAGAGTTAAAAAACACAGCCTTCCGAAATTCCACCACCAAAGAATACACAAAAATCAAGTGTGGTCTTAGAAAGATCAGCTAATAAAATATTTGTGGACATTAATCACTGGTTTCTAGCCGGTTCTTTGTCACTAAAATTTGAAAAAAAAACACACTACATGCAGTTCAGAACTTGTAAGGGGTGTCGCACGAGTATATGCCTAACATACGATGACAAGTAGTTAGAAGAAGTGGACAGTGTTAAAGTCTTGGAATTACAGCTTGATAATAAATTCAACTGGGATGTGCACACCACAGAACTGCTGAAGCGTCTAAACAAATCTCTATTTGCAACACGAATTGTGGCAGACATATCGGATATAAAAATGAAAAAGCTGGCATACCATGCTTACTTTCATTCGATAATGTCATAAGGGATTATTTTTTGGGGTAATTCATCAAGCCAAGCTAAACTTTTCCGGGCACAAAAACGTGCAGTAAGAGTTACATGTGGTGTGAACTCAAGAACATCCTGCAGAAGCCTGTTTAGGGAACTAGGGGTACTAACTACTGCTTCCCAATGAATTTATTCCTTATTGAAATTTGTCATTAAAAATATATCACTTTATCAAACCAACAGCTCAATTCGTGGAATCAATACTAGAAATAAGATTAATCTTCAAAAGTATTTAAAGTCACTTAGTCTTGTTCAAAACGGGGTGCATTATTCAGGAACACACATTTTCAATAACTTGCCAGCAGCCATAAAAAGCTTAACAACCAATGAAATTCAGTTTAAGAGAAGCCTAAAGGATTTATTGGTGGCCAACTCCTACTCGATTGATGAATTTCTCAGTAAAAACAACTCATTTGTGTGTGTATATAAGTACAATATAACTTCTGCACCATTTCAGTGCAGTAATGTGTTAATTGTAAATAAGTATTATAGTAGTTGTATTACGCGTTTATTGCCTTATAAATAAATAAATAAACTTTTTTATTTTAAATTCAGTGCATTAGTATTTGTAAAATGACTCTTTCATATAGTGTTCATTAAAAAATTACGATCATTCCACTTGGGACCTTGGGCATTAGCTTATTTGTTTTAGTTGTAGATATTGGTCATCAATTGTTGTTTTTCTGACATGTTCTACAGCCTGGAGGACCTCCTCACTACGGATCAATTGGAATGAAAGTAAATTTAATCTAACCTAATCTAAATCAAATATTCCAGAATTCTGTCAACAACAGATACCAACATGAGTAACTCAGAAAGTAGATATCCTCGGAGTAGTTAAGCAACTTAAATCACTTAATAAAAACACCTCTTCCGGTCCATACTGTATACTAATTAGGTTCCTTTCAGAGCACCCTGATGCAACAGCTCCATACTTAACAACGGTAAACAACCGCTTGCTCGACGAAAGATCCGTACCCAAAGACTGGAAAGTTGCACAGGTCACACCAATATTCTGGAAAGGCAGTGGGAGTAATCCGCTAAATTACAGATCCATATCATTATCGTCGATACGCAGCAGGATTCTGGAACATATATTGTGAATCACCTCGAGAAGAACAATCTACTGACACACAGTGAACATGGATTTAGAAAACACCGTTCTTGTGAAGCAAAACTAGCTCGACGTGTTGAGTGCTATTCACAAAGGATTTAAAAATGATTCCGTATTTCTAGGTTTTCCAGACACGTTTTGACATTGTACCACATAAGCGGCTCGTAGTGAAATTGCGTGCTTATGGAATATCGTCGCAGTTATGTGACTGGATTTGTAATTTCCTGTCAGAGAGTTCACAGTTCGTAGGAGTTGACAGAAAGTCATCGAGTAAAACAGAAGTGATTTCTGGCGTTCCCCAACGTAGGGTTTTGGCCCTCTGCTGTTCCATATCTGTACAAACGAATTAGGAGACAATCTGAGGAGCCATCTTAGGTTTCTTGCAGATGATGCTGTCGTTTAGCGTCTAGTAAACTCATCAGAGGATCAAAACAAACGGCAAAATGATTTAGAAAAGGTACCTGTATGGAGTGAAAATTGGCTGTTGACGAAAAAGTAAAGAATAGTAATAGGTCATAGACATGAGTGCTAAATGGAATCCGTCAAATTTCGGTTACACAATAAATCAGCCAAATTTAAAGGCCGTAAATTCGACGACCTCCGAGTTACAGTTACGAACAACTTAAATTGGAAGGAACATTTGTGGGGGGAACGTGAACCAAAGACTACGTTTGATTGGCAGAACATTTAGGAGATAGGTCTACTAAGGAGACTGCCTACACTACGCTTGTCCGTCCTCTTTTGGAATACTGCTGCACGGTGTGGGATCCTTACCAGATAGGACTGGCGGAGTACATCGAAAAAGTTCAAAGAAGGTCGAAGAATGTCACTGAAATGATAAAGAATTGGGGTCGACATCACTAAAACAAAGGCGTTTCTGGTTGCGTCGGAATCTTCTCGCGAAATTTCGATCACCAGCTTTCTAATGCGAAAATATTTCGTTGACGCCGATCTACGTAGGGAGAAACGATCACCACGATAAAACAAGGAAAATCAGAGCTCGCATTGAAAGGTTCAAAATGGCTCTGAGCAATATGGGACTTAACATCTGAGGTCATCAGTCCCCTAGAACTTCGAACTACTTAAACCTAACTAACCTAAGGGCATCACACACATCCATCCCCGAGGCACGATTCGAACCTGCGACCGTAGCAGGCATCGAAAGGTCTGTTCCATTATTTACTTCGTTATCCGGCCTTCTAAACCAAAATTCCTCGTCAATCATTTTTCGGGATCTCCACCATTATTTATTTTATTTATTTCGTTAGGCAGCTATTGAAACCAAATATTCTGTATTGGTTACTATTCTCAGTTCCGTCCATTACTTTTTATATTCATTTCGTTAGCTGACCATCTGAGCCAAAATTCTTTGTTACTTATTCTTCATTATCTTCTTTATCAAATAGGGTGATTCCGTTGTCATATCTGATAGGACAAATAGGATGAGCCAGACCTCTAGCGAGAAACCCTGCAGTGGTGGAAGTGTGGACCAAAACAACAAGAAAATTCCAATAAATGTGTGCTCTTAAATTCATTCCTTACGAGAAAAGAGCACTTCTTTGTGTCTGTTACTGTGAAGCACATCTCATCTACTGAACAAATGGTGGTAGTTCTCAATAGAATGCACTTTAGAGACCCTCTTTACTGGACATGTTTTTCTCTCGTTTTCGTGCATACTGCCTGCCACCTTTGAAAATTTATCACTGGAATTCTGGTCCAACTTATTTGCCCTATGGGGCATGATTTTTTAATTACCCTGGATAAGTATTTTATTGGTGATTATTTGCAAATAATGACACAGGAATAAATGTTTTACTGTTTGCGGATTATCTTACAATCGCACAAAAAAGAGAAGATGATCATCATAGGTCTGTATATAGACCTGAACAAGTTGCCAAAGAATATTACAAATTTCACTACCTAAAACTACAGTAATAACATCTCAGGGAATAATACTCATTCGTTTCAAAAGATAATTATCAAGAGAAAGCACGCAGCAGAAATTCGTCATCTCTGATTTCCGTTACCTAGGAGCAGACATAAGTTGCAATAAAGATCGAGATACAGAAACTAAGATTCAACGGCTTGAACATATATGTGACAGTATAAATAAAACGTTGAACAGCAAGAAAGGATACTAGGATCAAAATTTGTACATTAGATGCAACACCAATTTTAATATATGGGAGAGAGACTGTGGCGACTATACTGAAAGAAGTGAGTGAGATCCAAACAGCAGAAATGAAATTTTTAAGAGACATTAAAATGCTGCAGCTTAGACAGAATACCCAACGAAGACATAAAAAGAGAACGTTTATAATACTGGGGAAAAAGTCAATGATTACAGAATAAAATGGAAAGAACATTCAATGAATGGAGAGAGACAACCAAAACCGGTGAGGCTTTACAAGAGGCAAGAAAGGAGAGATGCTGCAAAACAGTGGAAAAGATGGGAACAAGTCTGAACGTGAATTCAGAGCAGGCATTTTGCACAGACTATGAAGTTAAAAAAAAATTTGGTTAGTGACTATGTAAGAAAAAATTCCCTGTTAATTATTCTTCATAATCTTGTCCAATTTTATTTCGTTATCTGCCATCGCAGCCGAACTTTTTTATTGATCATTGTTTATGGTCTCCTCCATTATTTATTTTATTTCTCTCGTTAGTCATACGACTGATTAAAAAATCTCTGTTAATTTTTGTTCTTGATTTTCTCAATTATTTATTTTATTTCCTCAGTCAGTCGGCCATCTCAAAATTCTCTGTTAGCTATTGTTCTTAATCTTCTTCACTATTTACGTTGCCAGTAGGCCATTTAGGCAGAAATTCTCTACTAAGATTTGTTTAAGATTTTTGCAGTATATAGTCCGTTCGTTACTCAGTCATATAAGCGTAAATTCTCTCTGTCATCATTGTTAATTAATTTCTTTATTATTAATTTGTTTATTTTGTTCGTCGGCTATTGAAGACAAAATTGTCTATTCACTATCGTTAACAATTGTCAACATTATTTGTTTCCTAAGTCGTCTATCAAAGCCAAAATTTTCTATAAACCGATTTTTATAATCATTATTAATTACTGTTCAATATGATCTCCATTTTTCACTTCGTTACGTACGTTTTGAAGCCAAAATTTTAATTTAATTTTTAAAGGTTTCAGGAATTACTGAAACCAATCGCCGTTTTATCTTCAATTTTAATTCATACATGACCGGTTTCAAATCGCCTGTCGATTCATCATCAAATGATACGATTTAGTGGGGGTCGTGCATTGTTTTTATTCCTGTTGCAAGCACTGCTCTGGAAAACATAATGTACGCTTTGCAGTATCGTTAAATGTCAGGTGAAACAGGCACTTTTCCACCGATGGCGACTCCCACATACTTCCAGAGCAATGCTTGCAACCAGGATAAAAAAAAAAATGCACGACCTCTACAATATTGCAAACTAAATTGTATCACCTGATGATGAATCGCCAGGCGATTCAAAACAGGTCATGAATAAATATAAACTGAAGAGAAAACGGCGATTGGTTGCAGTAATTCCTGAAAACTTTAACAACACAGTCGCAGTGTTCCAAATGCAAAATGGATAAAACTTTTAATTTAATTTTTGTTCATAATCTTCTCCATTACTAGTTTTGCAAGTCTTCCATCTAAGCCAAAATTCCATATTAATCGTTGTTCATTATTTCGTCATTCAACCATCTAATCCAAAATTTCTTATTTGTCGTTGTTCAAGAATTTGTCAATCTTTTTTTTTTTTTTATTTTCGTGAGAGTGATATTATAGCCGGCAATCTGTATAAATTATACCTCATAATGTTCTCCATAATTTTACAAGCAGAATTTCCGATGTAAGTTCGCCCGGCCTGCAGCTGCAGTGGTAAAGCTCTTGCCCCTAAGACGGAAGAATATTTCTGGCCGCTTCTAACTGTGCCTTGCCGACTTTAATCTAGCCGTCGATATGCTGGAAAAATTATTCGTTTAAAGCCGGCGGCAGGCATAAAACGTCATCCGAAACTGTACTGAATGCTTTCTCAGAAAATTATTTTGAACAATTAGTTCATGAGCCCACTCGAAGCGTAAACGGTTGCGAAAGCATACTTGACCTCTTAGCAACAAATAATCCTGGACAAACAGGGAGTATCGTCACGAATACAGGGATTAGCGGCCACAAGGCAGTTGCTGCTAAGCTGAATACCGTAACACCCACAACCATCAAAAAGAAACGGGAAGTATATCTAGCTAAAAAAGCTGATAAAAATGCTCTTAATGCCTTTTTAAGAGGCAGTCTGCACTCCTTCCGATCTGGTCATGTAAGTATAGAAAATTTGTGGAATGATTTCAAAGAGACAGTATCGACAGCAATTGAGACATATATAACACATAAATTAATAAGTGGTGGTAATGACACCCATGGTACACAAAACGGGTCAGATAGCTGTTGCAGAAGCAGCGAAAAAAGCATGCCAAACTTAAAACTAAGCAAAATCCCCGAGACGGGCAAAATTTTGCAGAAGTTCGGAATTTAGTGGGTACTTTGGGTACTTCAATGCGAGATGCTTTCAGTAATTTCCACAACGAAACTCAGTCTCGAAATCTGGAAGGAAACCCAAAGAGATTCTGGTCATACATAAAGCACAGCAGTGGCAAGACGCAATCAGTACCTTCACTGCGCGATATCAACGGTGAAGTCACTGATGACAGTGCCACTGAAGCAGAGTTATTAAACACGGTTTTCCAAAACTCCTTCACCAAAGAAGACGAAGTAAATATTCCTGAATTCCAATCAAGAACAACTGCCATAAAAGTAGATATCCTCGGTGTACGAAAGCAGATTAAATCGCTTAATAAAGGCAAGGCCTCCGGTCCAGATTGTATACCAGTGAGGTATACAATAGCTCCATATTTAGCAATTCTGTACAACCGCTCCCTCGCAGAAAGATACGTCCCTAAGGACTGGAAAATTGCTCAAGTCACACCAATACCCAAAAAGGGAAATAAGAGTAAGCCGCTAAATTACAGGCGCATATCACTAACGTCGATTTGCAGAGGGTTTTGGAACATATACTGTACTCGAGCATTATGAAGTACCTCGAAGAAAACGATTTATTGACACCACACAACTAGCTCTTTATACTCATGAAGTAATGAGTGCTATCGACAGAGGATGTCAATGTTCTTCCATATTTTTAGATTTCCAGAAGGCTTTCGACACCGCTCCTCACAAGCTTCTTAAAACCAAACTGTGTGCCCATGGAATATCGCCTTACTTTTGCGACTGGATTCCTGATTTCCTCTCAGAAAGGTCATAGTTTGCAGTAACAGACGGAAAGTCAGTGAGTAAAGCAGAAGTAATATCCGGCGTTCCCCAAGGAAGTGTTATAGGCCCTCTATTGTTCCTGATCTATATTAACGACATAGGAGACAAATGCAGAGGAGAGAGCAGATAGGTGGAAAGAATACATTGAAAGCCTCTATGAGGATGGTTAGTCTGATGTGATAGAAGAAGAAACAGGAGTCGATTTAGAAGAGATAGTGGATCCAATATTAGAATCGGAATTTAAAAGAGCTTTGGAGGACTTACGGTCAAATAAGGCAGAAGGGATAGATAACATTCCATCAGAATTTCTAAAATCATTGGGGGAAGTGGCAACAAAACGACTGTTCACGTTGGTGTGTAGAATATATGAGTCTGGCGACATACCATCTGACTTTCGGAAAAGCATCATCCACACAGTTCCGAAGACGGCAAGAGCTGACAAGTGCGAGAATTATCGCACAATCAGCTTAACAGCTCATGCATCGAAGCTGCTTAAAAGAATAATATACAGAAGAATGGAAAAGAAAATTGAGAATGCGCTAGGTGACGATCAGTTTGGCTCTAGGGAAAGTAAAGGGACGAGAGAGGCAATTCTGACGTTACGGCTAATAATGGAAGCAAGGCTAAAGAAAAATCAAGACACTTTCATAGGATTTGTCGACCTGGAAAAAGCGTTCGACAATATAAAATGGTGCAAGCTGTTCGAGATTCTGAAAAAAGTAGGGGTAAGCTATAGGGAGAGACGGGTCATATACAATATGTACAACAACCAAGAGGGAATAATAAGAGTGGACGATCAAGAACGAAGTGCTCGTATTAAGAAGGGTGTAAGACAAGGCTGTAGCCTTTCGCCCCTACTCTTCAATCCGTACATCGAGGAAGCAATGATGGAAATAAAAGAAAGGTTCAGGAGTGGAATTAAAATACAAGGTGAAAGGATATCAATGATACGATTCGCTGATGACATTGCTATCCTGAGTGAAAGTGAAGAAGAATTAAATGATCTGCTGAACGGAATGAACAGTCTAATGAGTACACAGTATGGTTTGAGAGTAAATCGGAGAAAGACGAAGGTAATGAGAAGTAGTAGAAATGAGAACAGCGAGAAACTTAACATCAGGATTGATGGTCACGAATTCAATGAAGTTAAGGAATTCTGCTACCTAGGCAGTGAAATAACCAATGACGGACGGAGCAAGGAGGACATCAAAAGCAGACTCGCTATGGAAAAAAAGGCATTTCTGGCCAAGAGAAGTTTACTAATATCAAACACCGGCCTTAATTTGAGGAAGAAATTTCTGAGGATGTACGTCTGGAGTAAAGCATTGTATGGTAGTGAAACACAGACTGTGGGTAAACCGGAACAGAAGAGAATCGAAGCATTTGAGATGTGATGCTATAGACGAATGTTGAAAATTAGGTGGACTGATAAGGTAAGGAATGAGGAGGTTCTACGCAGAATCGGAGAGGAAAGGAATTCGTGGCGGGCCGCATCAAACCAGTCAGTAGACTGATGACAAAGAAAAAAAAGGAGACAATCTGAGTAGCCGTCTTAGATACGGGATTCAATGAGCCACCTTCAAGCTGTCTCTCTACCATTCCACTCTCGGACGGTACGCGGGAAAAATGAGTATTTAAATTTTTCTGTGCGAGCCCTGATTCCTGTCATTTTATCGTGATGATCATTTCTCCCTGGGTGCCAACAGAATGTTTCCGCAATGGGAGGAGAAAACTGGTGATTGAAATTTCATGAGGAGATTCCGTCGCAACGAAAAACGCCTTTGTTTTAATGATTGCCACTCCAATTGACGTATCATGTCTGTGACACTGTGTCCACTATTTCGCGATAATACAAAACGAGCTGCCCTTCTTTGTACTTTTTCGATGTCATCCGTCAGTCCCACCTGATGCGGATCGCACACCGCACAGCAATGCTCCAGAATAGGGCGGACAAGCGTGGTGTAAGCAGTCTCTTTAGTGGACCTGTTGCACCTCCTAAGTGTTCTGCCAATGAATCACAGTCTTTGGTTTGCTCTACCTACAACATTATCTATGTGATGGTTCACAATTTAGGGTATTTGTAATTGTAATCCCTAAGTATTTAGCTGAATTTACAGCTTTCAGATTTGTGTGACTTATCGCGTAATCGAAATTTAGAGAATTTCCTTTGGTACTCATGTGAATAACTACAGAGTTTTGTGTATTCAGGGTCAACTGCCACTTTTCCCCCCGGACAGGTATCCTACCTAAACCATTTTGCAAATCGTTTTGGTCATCTGATGGCTTTACAAGACGGTAAATGACAGCATAATGTGCGAAGAATGTAAGACGGCTACTCAGATTGTCTCCTATGTCGTTAATATATATCAGGAACAATAGAGGGCCTATAACACTTCCTTGTGGAACGCCGGATATTATTTCTGTTTTACTCGATGGCTTTCCGTCTATTACTACGAACTGTGACCTTTCTGACAGGAAATCACGAATCCAGTCGCACAACTGAGGCGATATTCCATAGGCACGCAGTTTGGTTAGAAAACGCTCGTGAGGAATGGTGTCGAAAGCCTTCTGGAAAGTGCAATGACAAATCCTTTTACGTTACAACTGTCCATAACGGCTATTTCGCTTTCCTCAGGTGGAGTTCTCATGTCTCGATAATGACGTTGCAAAAATGGTACGAGATTTCGATCGATGTGTTTGTGTGAAAGATATTTTTCCAATTTATGAAACTAAATAAGTCAGAATCGTGTGGGAGTGGAAGTGCGAAAATCTGTGAAACTGTCTGCGTCTATTCAAATGCCGACGGTTTGATAAAAATTATATTATGTCTGCAGGACGCCAAAAAAAATTAAGTAATACTGTAAATTTGTTTTTTTTTGTGATGTACGTTTTTGACAAATGAGAGATATAAATCCAAGCCTTATGCGATGCTACTGCCCTGCCACTTAAATGTGGCGCATTTGTCGTTAGCCTCTCTCCCCCTTCCAAGCGCTCAGGCAGCATGGCGTGGTGGAGGGGGTGATGTGCAGGGAGACCAAGAGCTGAGACATCCATGCCGTGACACAGCACGCGAGCTGAAAACTTGGCAGCCACTGTCCGTGGTCGATTCGTAAAAACAAATACACCGTCATAACATTGTGAATACAGTGACAATGAATTCACCAAAGCATTACGATAGAGTTTGTACACCTTTAACCCTTAACTCGGGAGGTGACTTCACTGTAAAGGCGCTTTTACACTGATTTCGCAACATTGTTCGTGGCTAGTAATGGGCTACCGATGTTCGCAACACAAAATCAGTGTTCCACGGCTGTGTCGGTAGAGATAAAAGAAACATTGTTCGTGGCCTGCTGCCACTAAATTCTGCTATGTTCGTGGCTAGTAATGGGCTACCGATGTTCGCAACACAAAATTAGTGTTCCACGGCTGTGTCGGTAGAGATAAAAGAAACATTGCTCGTGGCCTGCTGCCACTAAATTCTGCTACGCAGCGCTAGTGTTCATTTGCTCTGAGTGAGTGTTTTGGTGTTTGCTTTGCTGGAGTGTTGTTGTTATGGTCTTCAGTCGTGAGACTGGTTTGATGCAGCTCTCCATGATACTCTATCCTGTGCAAGCTTCTTCATCTCCCAGTACCTACTGCAGCCTACATCCTTCTGAATCTGCTTAGTGTATTCATCTCTTGGTCTCCCTCTACGATTTTTACCCTCCACGCTGCCCTCCAGTACTAAATTGGTGATCCCTTGATGCCTCAGAACATGTCCTACCAACCGATCCCTTCTTCTGGTCAAGTTGTGCCACAAATTTCTCTTCTCCTCAATTCTATTCAGTACCTCCTCACTAGTTATGTGATCTACCCATCTAATCTTCAGCATTCTTCTGTAGCACCACATTTCAAAATCATCTATTCTCTTCTTGTCCAAACTATTTATCGTCCATGTTTCACTTCCATACATGGCTACACTTCATACAAATACTTTCAGAAACTACTTCCTGACACTAAAATCAATACTCGATGTTAACAAATTTCTCTTCTTCAGAAACGCTTTCCTTGCCATTGCCAGTCTACATTTTATATCCTCTCTACTTCGACCATCATCAGTTATTTTGCTCCCCAAACAGCAAAACTCCTTTACTACTTTAAGTGTCTCATTTCCTAATCTAATTCCCTCAGCATCACCCGACTTAATTCGACTACATTCCATTATCCTCGTTTTGCTTTTGTTGATGTTCATCTTATACCCTCCTTTCAAGACACTGTCCATTCCGTTCAACTGCTCTTCCAAGTTCTTTGCTGTCTCTGACAGAATTACAATGTCATCGGCGAACCTCAAAGTTTTTATTTCTTCTCCGTGGATTTTAATACCTACACCGAACTTTTCTGGAGTGTAGTGGTGCGTTTATTTTATGTCCCTTCATTTTTATTTGAAATGGGGTGGTTACGAGAGAAAATTTTTCAGCTGATGTCGCTCTATGAGGCAGAGGAATGCCTGTGGAATGTACGTTGCGTAAGTTACAGAAATCCTAAAATCAAACATGATTCATTACAAAAAGCTGCTGCGGCGCTTGGCACTTGCAGCAGTGACGTGGACAAAAAAATTTAATCTCTCTTGTATCGGTACCGACGAGAGAACAGAAAAATAGAGGAAATCTGGATGTGATACTGACATACTTACGAAACGAAGTAGTTTGGATTTAAAAATCTACGTTTCCTGGATGATATGGAACTATTTGCAACTATTTGAGATATGGCTGGCTTTGTTAGGAGTCTCCTGAAGCCAGAAAACGAAGAGTAACAGCAAGTCTTTGGTTCACAGGGATTGCTTTTCTGAAATTTGTGACTTTCTTTGAAACAAACGGTCCTATAATATTCAACAACATTTCAAAATCTGACGCCGACACCCTACTGAAGTTGCGAAAGCCAGAACTGTCTTCCAAATTCAGCTCACAAAGCATGTCATTCCCGCCACGTCTTCTATAGTATGTTTTGGTCCACTGACGACGGCTACATCGTTTTCTTCGTCTGTTTATTTCGTTAAGTATTATTAATGCAGCACCAAATGACATTAATGCTTCATCTTCACTTGACATAGCGTATCTCTTGATGTGAATACACAAAGTAACCTATCAGTTCACCGCAGCAGACTATGCGAATACGTAGAAATGTTAGTCGCTAGTGTAAACGGGAATGCGAACAACGAACAATGTTGCCAACATGTTCAGGGAACAAGCTGCACACAATGTTCCGAACAAAAACATGTTCTGAGCTCAATGTAAACGCGCCTTAACGTATACCGCAAAGGTGGGGTCTCTGGGACACCTATGTTTAAACCGAGATTTAAGGCAAAAATCATTTGAAATTTTTAAGTTATATAACATCTATTTTTACAATTATTTAAGTGTTGTTCAAAAAAATGGTGCAAACGGCTCTGAGCACTATGGGACTTAACATCTATGGTCATCAGTCCCCTAGAACTTAGAACTACTTAAACCTAACTAACCTAAGGACATCACACAACACCCAGTCATCACGAGGCAGAGAAAATCCCTGACCCCGCCGGGAATCGAACCCAGGAACCCGATTTAAGTGTTGTCTAAATGCTTGTAGTTTATTTTATTGCACTAAATAAGGCCTGCAGCATTATACCATTTATCACACAAACGCACATAATTTTGTGTGGTTCTCTTAAATAGATAATAAATTAATTAATAGACGACATGTTTGTTAGAGGCACTAGAGATGTGGATACGGAGAAGAATGGAAAAAGTGAAATGGGAAGACCGTGTAAGGAATGAAGAAGTATTAAGAAGAGTTGGAGAAGAAAGAAACATGATGAAAGTCATCAGAAAGAGGAAACGGAACTGCATTGGACGTTGTTTGAGGAGGACTGTTTATTGAAGGAAGGAATAGAATGAATTGTGGTGGGAAAAAGGGGAAGATGAAAAAGAAGGCATCAAATGCTGGACAATATGAAAGGAGACAAGTACTCAGAAATGAAAAGACTGGCTACGGACAGACAAAAGTGGAAGAGGCTTAACCCATGACAAGACCTGTCGTAAGGCAGAATACCATCCCACTACTATTACTGTTAAATAGTACACATTAACACACTGTTGGAGTACTGAATGTTACATTCTGAAAAATTATACGATCTCCGTAGCAAATAGATTTCCAAATAAAACTAAATTCCAATGTTTCATCTACATCTACATCTACATGGATTGCAAATCACATTTAAGTGCCTGGCAGAGGGTTCATCGAACCACCTACACAATTCTCTGTTATTCCAGTCTCGTACAGCGCGGGGAAAGAACGAACACCTATATCTTTTCGTACGAGCTCTGATTTCCCTTATTTTATAGTGCCGATCGTTTTTCCTTATGTAGGTCGGTGTCAGCAAAATATTATCGCATTCGGAGAAGAAAAATGATGACTGGAATTTCGTGAAAAGATTCTGTCGCAACGAAAAACGCCTCTCTTTCAATGATGTTCAGCCCAAATCCTGTATCATTTCTGTGACACTCTCTCCTATATTTTGCGATAATAGAAAACGTGCTGCCTTTCTTTGAACTTTTTCGATGTACTCAGTCAGTCCTATGTGGTAAAGATCCCACACCGCGCAGCAGTATTCTGAAAGAGGTCGGACAGGCGTAGTGTAGGCAGTCTCCTTAGTAGGTCTGTTACACTTTCTTATTGTCCTGCCAATAAAACGCAGACTTTGGTTAGCCTTCCCCGAACATTTTGCATATGTTCCTCAGAATTTAAGTTGTTCGTAATTGTAATTCCTAGGTATTTAGTTGAATTTACTGCCTTTAGATTTGACTGATTTATCGTGTAATCGAAGTTAAACGGTTCCCTCTTAGCACTCATTTGCGCGCAAAAATTGCACCCGATAGGTACAAAAAGAAAGTCTGTCAAATTGACATTTATTCCTGTGAACAAGAGTTTTCTTATCACCACTCAGAACACATTCGATTTTAACAGACACTCCAAGTATTTCGCTGAAGAAACAGACTGGTCCCCATCACAACTTTCCTTAAGTTCTTCCTCTGAACGGCACTCTTGTTCGATAGCAGAACTGTGATCACTGGCTAATGTAAAATGGTCGTCTTTTTCGGTTATTTCTGGATCTGTATCGCTGACACCTTCCTCCATAGATCGACAACAATTTTAATCGAACTGGGAGAAAGTTAAAAATGACACATTCCTGCCGACACATTTTGAGCTATAGGGTACCGTACTGAAGAAAACAGGTACGTAGCGTAGTTCACAAGGCGCGGTCTGGGAGACTCCAACACCTATCAGTAACACTTGTCGGCAGCAAACACAGAAGGCGATAACGCAACCGACAGCAAAACATCGTAGGCTTGGCAATTTAAGGAGGGTAGGGGGAGTGTAGAGGCATTCCACCACAAATGGCCTTGGAGAGCGAGTTCGAAAGTTTCCACCAGTGTGAGAGACCACGGCTCGTGGGTCAAGGGTTAACGCTAGGACGCCTAAGAGAGGCGTTCGTTGCACCCACAAGTTTCTTATGTCCCCTGCTTTTGCCCAAGTAACTTTCATACTACATATTCCCTTTGAGTTATTGTTTGTTGGCTATTTTACGAAACATTAGTGTCAATACATTTTATAGAAAATTCCTGTTTTGAAAGAAAAAATAAATAAACTTATTATGGATTCAACAAACCCCTCCCCCCCCCTCCTTAGGTTCATAATGGTTCAAATGGCTCTGAGCACTATGGGACTTAACATCTATGGTCATCAGTCCCCTAGAACTCAGAACTACTTGAACCTAACTAACCTAAGACATCACACAACACCCAGTCATCACGAGGCAGAGAAAATCCCTGACCCCGCCGGGAATCGAACCCGGGAACCCGGGCGCGGGAAGCGAGAACGCTACCGCACGACCCCCCTCCTTGGGCTTCAATGCTATAGAAAATTTCCCTTAGTAGTATTTCACATTTCTCATCTCTACAACAATGCAAGTTAGTTTCTTTTTGGTTGGTATTCTTGATATTCACAACAATCGGTTTACTTTCAGAGGAAGTGATTATTGATGTTAGTGAGCTGTTATTTATCTTGTGAACTTGCAGTGAGTTAGTGCAGTTCCCTATTGTTCACACCCAGACTTAGAAATGACTAAAAGAATACGCGACTCGTCTTTAGAAAGAGTTCTGAATGAAATTTTAGACGAAGATTCTGACTCGGGGAGTGAAAGTGAATATGAGGATGGCGTTATGGACTATGATTCCGATCGGGAAAAGTGATGTGGATGTTAGAGAAGATGAAGATAGCGCAGCTTCAGCCAGTGACCATCAGGATGTTATTGTGGCCAAGTCTGGAAGAAGGTACGTAACCACACAGCCTAGAATTCCTCGGAGGTCTGTTGCTAATACAGTAAGAGAGCAGGCAGAAGTAACTGCAGCTCGTGTTTGCCATTCACCTGCAGAAGCCTTGAAGTTACTTCTTACGTTATAGTAAAACATTCAAATGAAGAGGCAGTTGGGCGAAATGTTACTTTGACTAATGAGAAAGAATTGTATGCCTTTATAGGAATCCTGATACTTATGGGGCAAATAAGGACAACTCTGTCAGTGTACACGATCTTTTGTCAGACCTAATGGGTCGGCCAGTTTACAAGGGTATTACGGCAAGAGAACGTTTCAAGGAACTTATTGCAATCATAAGGTTTGACGACAAAAGTAGCCACCAGCTAAGAAGGGGAGCTGACAAGTTCACAGCAATCCGTGATGTTTTCAACGAAGTGAATGATAGGTTTCCGCTACTGTATAAACCAGGGGTCCAACTCACCATTGACGAGATGTTCAGCGTGTTTAGAGGGCGCTGGAACTAGTGAAATTGCAGGTAGAAGAAAAGAGTGCCAATGCAAGAGGGCTATCTAACCAAATTGTTCAAACAATGGAGACTATTCTATTAAAGAAAATCAAAGAAGTGACAACAGAACCACGTCAGCCTCCCGCAGGGAAAGGTCGGTGTCATATTTGTGTAAGAAAAGCTAAAACAAAGAAGCAGAAGTTGAACAATCTAAGTAAACCAAAACAGTATTGTGGACAGTGTCATAAACATGTGTGTAACACACATTCAGAAAAAATTGTGAAGTGTGTCTCTTTCCTTGCAGTTGAGGACTCAGAGTAGTCTGTTGTACAGGGTTATTACAAATGATTGAAGCGATTTCACAGCTCTACAATTACTTTATTATTTGAGATATTTTCACAATGCTTTGCACACACATACAAAAACTCAAAAAGTTTTTTTAGGCATTCACAAATGTTCGATATGTGCCCCTTTAGTGATTCGGCAGACATCAAGCCGATAATCAAGTTCCTCCCACACTCGGCGCAGCATGTCCCCATCAATGAGTTCGAAAGCATCGTTGATGCGAGCTCGCAGTTCTGGCACGTTTCTTGGTAGAGGAGGTTTAAACACTGAATGTTTCACATAACCCCACAGAAAGAAATCGCATGGGGTTAAGTCGGGAGAGCGTGGAGGCCATGACATGAATTGCTGATCGTGATCTCCACCACGACCGATCCATCGGTTTTCCAATCTCCTGTTTAAGAAATGCCGAACATAAAGATGGAAGTGCGGTGGAGCACCATCCTGTTGAAAGATGAAGTCGGCGCTGTCGGTCTCCAGTTGTGGCATGAGCCAATTTTCTAGCATGTCCAGATACACGTGTGCTGTAACGTTTATTTCGCAGAAGAAAAAGGGCCCGTAAACTTTAAACCGTGAGATTGCTCAAAACACGTTAACTTTTGGTGAATTGCGAATTTGCTGCACGAATGCGTGAGGATTCTCTACTGCCCAGATTCGCACATTGTGTCTGTTCACTTCACCATTAAGAAAAAATGTTGCTTCATCACTGAAAACAAGTTTCGCACTGAACGCATCCTCTTCCACGAGCTGTTGCAACCGCACCGAAAATTCAAAGCGTTTGACTTTGTCATCGGGTGTCAGGGCTTGTAGCAATTGTAAACGGTAAGGCTTCTGCTTTAGCCTTTTCCCTAAGATTTTCCAAACCGTCGGCTGTGGTACGTTTAGCTCCCTGCTTGCTTTATTCGTCGACTTCCGCGGGCTACGCGTGAAACTTGCCCGCACGCGTTCAACCGTTTCTTCGCTCACTGCAGGCCGACCCGTTGATTTCCCCTTACAGAGGCACCCAGAAGCTTTAAACTGCGCATACCATCGCCGAATGGAGTTGGCAGTTGGTGGATCTTTGTTGAACTTCGTCCTGAAGTGTCGTTGCACTGTTATGACTGACTGATCTGAGTGCATTTCAAGCACGACATACGCTTTCTCGGCTCCTGTCGCCATTTTGTCTCGCTGCGCTCTCGAGCGCTCTGGCGGCAGAAACCTGAAGTGTGGCTTCAGCCGAACAAAACTTTATGAGTTTTTCTACGTATCTGTAGTGCGTCGTGACCATATGTCAATAAATGGAGCTACAGTGAATTTATGAAATCGCTTCAATCATTTGTAATAGCCCTGTATATGAACACATCTGTATTTTGCATTGTAATATGTCAATTTTTTATTCACTCAATCCAATATTTATAACAATTAACAACATTATTAAACCGATGCCTTAGTTAAAATACATAAACCATTTTGAAAGCTGTAATTTTTCTTCAGTAAACTTATTTAATACCTGTGGACTCGCCGAACCCCCCCCCCCCCCCCTTGGGCATCCAAGTTAGAAAAAAAGGCTTGGGCGTCCTAGGGTTAAAATCGAGAATACTGATTATTTTCAGCATGATTCCTTTAACAGGTAATTCTTTTGTGACGAAAAATAATTCAGCTCCCCAAGTTTCATAATAAATGTTTTACTATGCATCTACACATCAGTGGTTCCCCATTTAGGTTTCGCAGGCCACCCAGCGCAGTAAACTCACCGCGTATCTGTTTCCTGATCCAGCAACGCGTGTGGCAGCTTGCTTATCTCGCCTGCAGTCTGGCCTATTGATCTGACAAATTAAGCACTCTTTGTTTGTGTGCTTTGGCGACGCCAAACTGTTATCTTATCGGTCCGACAGCTGCGTCCGCACGCAACTGAAGCACGTTGGCTGCAACCCACTTCTCCGTGAATCCTGACCGCTGTCTCTGCTCAGAGCACTTTAGTCCCGAGGTAATGGTGGCGGACAGAATCCAGCGAGCATTCGCGCGCCGTTCCCACGGTTCACCACCGTTCGGTCGTATCTGTCAACAAGCGTCTACACCGCAGAGCACTGAATACACGACGAGACGAGTGTAGCTCTATGGGGTACTACACGCAGATCCGCCGCGAACGGTACTGGTTAGAGAGCCTGTATAAGGAGAGAGAGCCTGTATAGAGAGAGAGAGAGAGAGAGAGAGAGAGTGGCCGTAGGTGGAGTTACCCGTGATTGGTTGATTAGCTTTGGCGCCATTTTTCTGCCAAACGTCTCTCGCGCTTTCTATGTTCGCCGTGCTTTTGAGTTGAATTGAAGTTCAGAGGACTTTTGGAAACGATTAAAAGCTATTTGAATTATTGACAGACTTGTTATGCGTTGTGCATGCATGTCAGATTTAGTTGTACATCGTTTTTAGTGCGTAATTAGCGTTTGCGATCTTAAATACGAGTTGAAATAATGAAGCGTTTTCTGATGAAGTCGGTAGGCCTACATGTTTGAAGTAAACACGTTACTAATTGTACAGTATTGTTTTTGACATCTGTAATTTGTTCTGCAGACGTACTCTTGAAGACAGTTTTTAATAGGCTTTTGACACTTTTGACTGGAATACTCTCTTTCAAATTCTGAAGGTGACAGGGGTAAAATACAGGGAGCGAAAGGCTATTTACAATTTGTACAGAAACCAAATGGCAGTTATAAGAGTCGAGGGACATGAAAGGCAAGCAGTGGTTGAGAAGGTAGTGAGACAGGGTTGTAGCCTCTCCCCGATGTTATTCAATCTGTATATTCAGCAAACAGTAAAGGAAACAAAAGAAAAGTTCGGAGTAGGTATTAAAATTCATGGAGAAGAAATAAAAACTTTGAGGTTCGCCCATGACATTGTAATTCTGTCAGAGACAGCAAAGGACTTGCAAGAGCAGTTGAACGGAATGAACAGTGTCTTGAAAGGAGGATATAAGATGAACATCAACAAAAGCAAAACGAGGATAATGGAGTGAAGTCGAATTAAGTCGGCTGATGCTCAGGGAATTAGATTAGGAAATGAGACACTTAAAGGAGTTTTGCTATTTGGGGAGCAAAATAACTGATGATGGTCGAAGTAGAGAGGATATAAAATGTAGACTGGCAATGGCAAGGAAAGCGTTTCTGAAGAAGAGGAATTTGTTAACATCGAGTATAGATTTAAGTGTCAGGAAGTCGTTTCTGAAAGTATTTGTATGGAGTGTAGCCATGTATGGAACATGGACAGTAAATAGTTTGGACAAGAAGAGAACAGAAGCTTTCGAAATGTGGTGCTACTGAAGGTTGCTGAAGATTAGATGGGTAGATCACGTAACTAATGAGGAGGTACTGAACAGAATTGGGGCACAACTTGACTAGAAGAAGGAATCGGTTGGTAGGACATGTTCTGAGGCATCAAGGGGTCACCAATTTAGTACTGGAGGGCAGCGTGGAGGGTAAAAATCGTAGAGGGAGATCAAGAGATGAATACACTGAGCAGATTCAGAGGGATGCAGGTTGCAGTAGGTACTGGGAGATGAAGAAGCTTGCACAGGATAGAGTAGCATGGAGAGCTGCATCAAACCAGTCTCAGGACTGAAGACCACCACAACAACAACTTACTGTGAGGTAGAAGGGATACGGTAGTTTTCTTGTTATATTTGGTCGTTATTACAGTAGCCTACATTTAACATTACCTGATTTTTGTACTCTTTTTCGTTTGTTATCTACGAGAGGTATTCAAGGAAGTCGTAAGCAGTTGTTTACTTGTGACATGCAAAAAGTTTGAAGACGTGACAAGACGTACTAACACGTCTCACACTTTTTGCATGTCACAAGTAAACAACTGCTTACGACTCTCATTCATCTGACGGAATACAGGTACGTTAAATCTCTAGCGTTATGCTACACACTATATATTTTTTTATTTATGTTACTTTCATTGCAATATGTCTAGTAAACAAACTTTAAAGGAGATAAATGCAAGTAACGAATAATTTTTTACAGCCACTGCATCAAATTTTCCTGTGCTGTACGTAGTAGGCTACTATGAGTATAATATAACTGTAAAGGAAGGCATTTAACGAATGATTTCGCCACATTGCCTTGTGCTTTTGATTCGGTTAGTGTGTACTCCATTACTGGCCATTCAAAAGTCGCGCCCGCATTTTGGCAGAAAAATGGCCGCCGTATCGTCCGGTTGGCCACACTCTCCCTATGCAGGCTCTCTAGTACTCATGGAGGTAAGAATAAGGGGAGATGGCGCTACGTATCCCAGCCGTACTACGTTCTGAAGCCATGGGGGCGTGGCTCGCTGCCATGACACACTGACCAAAACACTGCCAGTGTGCTATAGCGCTGCGTGTATTACGGTCGCTAATTGCACCATATACGCATGTAACGTCATCAGATTGGTTGTTTCAAACTTTTTGTTTAAAATAAAATCTCGTAAAGCCGAAATTCAGCATTTCTTCTGATTAAAAATAGTTTTTAATGTAATATTACGAATAAACGATACAATTTTGTTAATTCAGTAATAAACGTGTATCACAAACTAAATAATAGAAACTGAAATTAAGTTAGCTATATCCTCCCTCCAAAGACCCATAAATACATCTTGTTTGTAATACGTACTGGGACATTTCAGTTACGTTACACTAATGGGAAACTCTGTTCATTACCACCAATATTTACTGAAATACGGTACATAGAATGGCAAATCTACACAGTGTCCTGTTTGGGCCTATACTTTACGCCAGTTAATGTAGTGTTAGCTTTTAATTTGGTACATGATGAAGACAAAGTGAGTTACTCAACACTTCGATTATCGACGATACGTACGTATTATACTGAAACGTGAACTTGAAAACTAAGAATTTAATTCTTTGAATTAACATACCTTTTGCAAATGTTTTGGGTTTGTAGGGAAAACTGATGGTACAGCATTTTCTCGGAGCCTTACTGTTGAAAGGGAAGTTCGATCTATGTCCTCTTCTCGGAAATGCTGAGAACATGTAGTGCTCCATTTAGACGCACGCCAATTCTTCCTCCTCATGGCATTCTCCCACAGAGCTTCCCGACTTTCATTTTTAGGAAATCTAAAATCATACAGGAGAAAAACACGCTATACTACAAGTACCGATGTAGCACACGTTCATTCACAATGAAGTTGTAAAATCACACTTAACGAGACAGCTTACACATGAAATGTTATTTCCTTCGATTTCGCATCACAACCGAAACGATTCGTACATCCGAACACCACACAAGTCACCATAATAGCGCAAAATCCTTCCAAAAGCGAGCGACAAGCCCATGCACACAAGCTTACAGCAGAAATGTTTTGGTCTGACTGAGATGGCTACCCTCGGCTTCACATAGCTTCGCAGCTGTGACGTCACGGCGTCTCCCTCTACTATTCTTACCTCCCTGCTCTCTAGTGGTTTAGCGCGACAGCCATCTAGTGGTAGAACGGGTGAAACTACGAAAATTAGCCGACACATTAACCGGGCGCCAGAATAGACAGCAGTTCTAAACTATCGTCAATTCGCGCATGCGCACTAGGCAGCGATAACTCGCTCATGTACGTGTATCTCAGTTGTTTCTACTTTTTATTTGCTTATTGTCCGCTGTCTAGTAGCTAATTTCAGATTTTCTTAGGGATATTCACGTTTTTTTCAGTAAGATGGTTTTCATAAATGCAGAAAAAAACTTTTTTTTCTTTTTTTTTTTTTTTTTGCATGTTGACTTCCTTTTATACTAGCTCTTTGTGAAAGCATTTTTTTTCTTTTGATTACATCGTATTATAGAAATAAGACGAGCAAATAGGCGTTAAGCGTCTTAATCCAGGCATACAGGGCAGGAAAGGTGTATGTATGATCCGCTGCATCCTAATAAGATACGTCGGAAATCGTTTCTTTCCGAGTAATATGCATATAACGTTGCCCAGTGATTTTCGATTTGTATAAATAGCAAATAAAATCAATTTTTAATAACAGTTCCAAATTTCGTCCCCAGAACGGAAAAAGGGTCTACACAGGGGACGAAATTACGAACATCCACAGATATATTATAATATCCGCTAGAACAACATAGGCCAAAAACCCTATAAGGATTACAGACCAGAAATTACGAGGGTTGTTTTTTAAGTAAGGGCCGTTCGCGCATATAGTCCCGTAGTTCGCGCGGACGCCGCAACAAGCCACCGCGCCACTTGCCGGCTTCCTTCCCGTTCACACTGATTCAAGTTGCAGCTGTGTAGCTGACGTGTACGCATCGCTGTGCTACTTTATAATGTTTACGATTACTGAATCGCCCGCCGCGTGTGAGACACGGTCAGTGATACATTTTTTGACCGCGAGAAGCCTGTCAGCTGGAGCAATTCATCGTCAGTTAACAGAAGTTTATGGCTCGAATGCAATGAGTGAAGGTAAAGTGCGTCAATGGGTTAGAGAGTTTAAAAATGGCCGTCAAAACGTCCGTGACGAAGAACGCTCGGGCCGGCCCCCTGTGATCAGTGGGTGATTTGATGGCTGCAGTCGAAACAAAGATTCGTGAGGACAGAAGATTCACAATTTCCACTCTTTCTTTGGAACTTCCACAAGTTTCAAGGTCGGTTTTGTACAAAATTGTGTCTGAAAACGTAAACTTTAAGAAACTGTGTTCTCGGTGGGTACCCAGACTCCTCACAGAGGACCACAAAGGGAAGAGATTTGCCACTTCATTGGGCTTTTTGATTCGTTACGAGGAAGAAGGGGATGACGTGTTGAGTCAAATTGTCACTGGAGATGAAACACGGATATCCCGTATCACTCCCGAAAGCGAGCGACAATCGACGGAATGGCGACACACAACCTCACCCGTCAAGGTCAAAGCCAAACAGACGCTGTCAAAGCGCAAGATTATGGCAACTGTGTTCTGGGACCGGCGCGGTGTTTTGCTAGTGGACTTTATGCCACGAGGAACAACAATCAACTCAGATGCCTACTGTGCAACTCTATAGAAGTTCCGCAGAGCAATTCAAACAAAAGGCGCGGCATGCTGACAAAAGGAGTTTTGCTCCTGCACGATAACGCTAGGCCTCACACCTCTCAAAAGACTCGGGATTTGATTGATTCTTTTGGCTGGGGAGTTTTGGACCCTGCACCATACAGCCCCGACCTTGCTCCTAGCGAGTTTCGCCTTTTCCGGTACCTGAAACACCGTCTTGGCGGGCAGCGCTTCAGTGACGACGATGAAGTGAAAGGGGCCGTGAACTCTTGGCTGTCGGAGCAGCCGGCCGAATTCTTTGAAGAGGGAATTAAAAACTTAGTTGTACGCTATGACAAGTGCTTAAATAAACAAGGGAAGTATGCAGAAAAATAGGTAAAAGTGTGTAGAATCAGAAAATAAAAGTTTTATAAAAGTATTTGTATCTTATTTTTAAAAATAAAAACGGCCCTTACTTAAAAAACAACCCTCGTACAACACACGACTGGAATACACCCCAATGTTTCAACAGCAGTCGTTGTTGATACAAGAAACTCCAGGCTGACAATCCGACTGCTACTCTAAGTAACCTCAGGATAAAAAATTTAATTCCCTCTAACACGCATGCTAGATATGCTCCATACACCTAAGTCTCTCAACAAAACAATGGACTTGGGTCACGCGTGCACATGCACCTAAACATTTGTTACCAACTGTCCAAATGTGCAAACCGAAATTTCCTAACCAGACAAAATTAGCAGCAGGGACAATATTATGGCTCCTTACCTTACACACTGAAGGGGCAAAGAAACTGGCACGCCTTCCTAATATCGCGTAGCGACCCAGCGAGCACGCAGAAGTGCCGCATGGACTCCACTACTGTCTGATGCAGTGCTGGAGGGAACTGACACCATGAACTTGGTGTATTTCGTACTTTTATTCTTTGACGATGGCGTCATATTATGAACGCTGATTGGCAGTTGTGAAGTAGTGTGAGAAGAAGTAGGCGGAGCCTCTGCATATTCAAGCTCGTGCTCAGCACTCATAACCATCAGCTGACTTCGTAGCAGCTGAGCACAGCTCCACCTACCATCCTCAAAGGAAGCCATGGGTATAATAAGTTGTTTTTTTTTCCATCAGTCTACTGACTGGTTTGATACGGCCCCCCCCCCCCACGAATTCCTTTCCTGTGCTAACCTCTTCATCTCAGAGTAGCACTTGCAACCTACGTCCTCAATCATTTGCTTGACGTATTCCAATCTCTGTCTTCCTCTACAGTTTTTTCCCTCTACAGCTCCCTCTAGTATCATGGAAGTCATTCCCTCATGTCTTAGCAGATGTCCTATCATCCTGTCCCTTCTCCCTATCAGTGTTTTCCACATATTCCTTTCCTCTCCGATTCTTCGTAGAACCTCCTCCCTGCTTACCTTATCACTCCACCCAATTTTCAACATTCGTCTATAGCACCACATCTCAAATGCTTCGATTCTCTTCTGTTCCGGTTTTCCCATAGTCCATGTTTCACTACGATACAATGCTGTACTCCAGACGTACATCCTCAGAAATTTCTTCCTCAAATTAAGGCCGGTATTTGATATTAGCAGACTTCTCTTGGCCAGAAATGCCTTTTTTTCCATAGCGAGTCTGCTTTTGATGTCCTCCTTGCTTCGTCCGTCATTGGTTATTTTACTGCCTAGGTAGCAGAATTCCTTAACTTCATTGAATTCGTGACCATCAATCCTGATGTTAAGTTTCTCGCTGTTCTCATTTCTACTGCTTCTCATTACCTTCGTCTTTCTCCGATTTACTCTCAAACCGTACTGTGTACTTATTAGACTGTTCATTCCGTTCAGCAGATCATTTAATTCTTCTTCACTTTCACTCAGGATAGCAATGTCATCAGCGAATCGTATCATTGATATCCTTTCACCTTGTATTTTAATTCCACTCCTGAACCTTTCTTTTATTTCCATCATTGCTTCCTCGATGTACAGATTGAAGAGTAAGGGCGAAAGGATACAGCCTTGTCTTACACCCTTCTTAATACGAGCACTTCGTTCTTGATCGTCCCCTCTTGTTATTCCCTCTTGGCTGTTGTACATATTGTATATGACCCGTCTCTCCCTATAGCTTACCCCTACTCTTTTCAGAATCTCAAACAGCTTGCACCATTTTATATTGTCGAACGCTTTTTCCAGGTCGACAAATCCTATGAAAGTGTCTTGATTTTTCTTTAGCCTTGCTTCCATTATTAGCCGTAACGTCAGAATTGCCTCTCTCGTCCCTTTACTTTTCCTAAAGCCAAACTGATCGTCACCTAGCGCATTCTCAATTTTCTTTCCCATTCTTCTGTATATTATTCTTGTAAGCAGCTTCGATGCATGAGCTGTTACGCTGATTGTGCGATAATTCTCGCACTTGTCAGCTCTTGCCGTCTTCGGAACTGTGTGGATGATGCTTTTCCGAAAGTCAGATGGTATGTCGCCAGACTTATATATTCTACACACCAACGTGAATAGTCGTTTTATTTTATCTTGTTAAAATTTTGTCGTCATTAGACACTTTTAATTTTATTTTAAGATTGGTCTCTAGTATTTTCTAAAATTAATTCACAGGGCTGAAGATGGTTATATAAATATATCCGAAACCGGTCACCTATGTTATTGAGACATAAGTGTTGTGATCAAGACTGAACTTTAGTTAAAATATAAGACTCCGCTAACGTCTGAAGTAGTGCTGGAGGGAACTGACACCATGAATCCTGCACGGTTGTCCATAAATCCGTAAGAGTACGAGGGAGTGGAGATCTCTTCTGAACAGCACGTAGCAAGGCATCCCAGATACGATCAATAATGTTCACGTCTGGGGAGTTTGGTGGCCAGCGGAAGTGTTTAAACGCAGAAGAGTAGGTCTGGAGCCACTCCGTAGCAATTCTGGACGTGTGGAGTGTCGCATTGTCCTGCTGAAGACACGATTGGATGCAGGTGATCAGACAGGATGCTTAGGTACGTGTCACGTGTCAGAGTCCTATGTAGACGTATCAGGGGTCCCATATCACTCCAACTGCACACCCCCCACACCATTGCAGACTCTCCACCAGCTGTCCCCTGCTGACATGCAGGGTCCACGGGTTTATGAACTTGTCTCCATACCCATAAACGTCCATCCGCCAGATACAATTTGAAACGAGACCTGTGCCTCGACGCTATATGTTTCCAGTGATCAACAGTCCAATGTCGGTGTTTACGGGCCCAGGCGAGGCGTAAAGCTTTGCGTCGTCCAGTCATCGAACATACACCAGTGGGACTTCGGCCCCGAAAGCCCACATCGATGATGTTTCGTTCACAGCCCATCATTGAAATCTGCAGCAATTTGTGGAAGAGTTGCTTTTCTGTCATGTTCAACGATTCTCTTCAGTCGTCGTTGGCTCCGCAGCGCAGCGATGTCGGAGGTTTGATGTTTTACTGGATTCCTGATATTCACGGTACACTCATGAAATGGCCGTACAGGAAAATCCACACTTCCTCGCTACCTCGGAGATGCTGTGTCCCATCTCTCGTGCGCCGACTGTAACACCACGTTCAAACTCACTTAAATCTTGATAATATGCCATTGTAGCAGCAGTAACCCATATAACAAATGCTACACATGTTATCTTATACAGGGTGGACATTGATTGTGACCGGGCCAAATATCTCACAAAATAAGCATCAAACGCAAAAACTACAAAGAAGGAAACTCGTCTAGCTTGAAGGGGCAAACTAGATGCTGCTATTATTGGCCCGCTAGATAGCGCTGCCATAGGTCAAACGGATATCAACTGCGTTTTTTTTAAACTACGAACCTCCATTTTTATTACATCTTCGTGTACTTTGTAAAGAAATATTAATTTTTTAGTTGGACCACTTTCTTCGCTTTGTGATAGGTGGCGCTGTAATAGTCACAAACGTATAAGTACGTGGTATTACGCAACATTCCGCCAGTGCGGACGGTATTTGCTTCGTGATACATTACCCGTGTTAAAACGGACCGTTTACCAATTGCGGAAAAGGTCGATGTCGTCTTGATGTATGACTATTGTGATCAAAATGCCCAACGGGCGTGTGCTATGTATGCTGCTCGGTATCCTGGACGACATCATCCAAGTGTCCGGACCGTTCGCCGGATAGTTAGGTTATTTAAGGAAACAGGAAGTGTTCAGCCACGTGTGAAACGTCAACCACGACCTGCAACAAATGATGATGCCCAAGTAGGTATTTTAGCTGCTGTCGCGGCTAATCCGCACATCAGTAGCAGACAAATTGCGCGAGAATCAGGAACCTCAAAAACGTCGATGTTGAGAATGCTACGTCAACATCGATTGCACCCGTACCGTATTTCTATGCACCAGGAATTCCATGGCGACAACTTTGACGTCGTGTACAGTTCTGCCACTGGACACAAGAGAAATTACGGGACTATGACAGATTTTTTGCACACGTTCTATTTAGTGACGAAGCGTCATTCGCCAACAGCGCTAACATAAACCGGCATAATATGCACTATTGGGCAACGGAAAATCCACGATGGCTGCGACAAGTGGAACATCAGCGACCTTGGCGGGTTAATGTATGGTGCGGCATTAAGGAAGGAAGGATAATTGGCCCCCATTATTTCGATGGCAATCTAAATGTTGCAATGTATGCTGATTTCCTACGTAATGTTCTACCGATGTTACTACAAGATGTTTCACTGCATGACTGATTGGCGATGTACTTCCAACATGATGGATGTCCGGCACATAGCTCGCGTGCATTTGAAGGGGTAGCGAAGAGCATATTTCATGACAGGTGGATTGGTCGTCGAAGCACCATACCATGGCCCGCACGTTCACCGGATCTGACGTCCCCGGATTTCTTTCTGTGGGGAAAGTTGAAGGATATTTGCCATCGTGATCCACCGACAACGCCTGACAACATGCGTCAGCGCATTGTCAATGCATGTGCGAGCATTACGGAAGGCGAACTACTCGCTGTTGAGAGGAATGTCGTTACACGTATTGCCAAATGCATTGAGGTTGACGGACATCATTTTGAGCATTTATTGGATTAATGTGGTATTTACAGGTAATCACGCTGTAACAGCATGCGTTCTCAGAAATGATAAGTTTACAAAGGTACATGTATCACATTGGAACAACCGAAACGAAATGTTCAAACGTACCTACGTTCTGTATTTTAATGTAAAAAACCGAGTTGTTTCCAACTGTTCGTCTAAACTTGTGAGCCATATGTTTGTGACTATTACAGCGCCATCTATCATAAAGCGAAAAAAGTGGTCCAACTAAAACATTCATTTTCTGTACGTACTGCACGAATATGTAATAAAAATGGGGTACCTATTTTTAAAAAACGCAGTTGATATCCGTTTGACCTATGGCAGCGCCATCTAGCGGGCCAACCATAGCGCCATCTGGTTTCCCCCTTCAAGCTAGACGAGTTTCGTTCTTTGTAGATTTTTCGTTTGATGGTTATTTCGTGAGATATTTGACCCGGTCACGATCAATGGACGACGCTGTATAACCTTTCAAAAGCTATCTCGTACTGTAACCTTTCAATAATGAACTAACTGTGAATCTAAACTTGTAAATCTGGACGACAGCATAGGTGCGTCATGGCCCTGAAAAATCATTATGAATAAACTGAAAATTCTTACCTGGATAACGCGTATATATTTGCTCCTGAAAAAAATTTTTCTGCCACAGCCCAGAGCAATGCTGGCCACTAGATTTTGTTTTGTATGAAAAACAACTGATTTTATTTGCGATAACCGGCATGACTATGGATAGGAGAAATTATTAAAAACTTTAAACTGTCAAAAGTTATCTTTATAAGAAAGACTATTATCGAAAGATTTTTGAAAACGAAACTTCCTGGCAGGTTAAAACTGTGTGCCGGACCGAGACTTGAACTCGGGACCTTTGCCTTTCGCGGGCAAGTGCTCTACCAACTGAGCTACCCAAGCACGACTCACGCCCCCTCCTCACAGGAAAGGTCCCGAGTTCGAGTCTCGGCCCAGCACACAGTTTTAATCTGCCAGGAAGTTTCATATAAGCACACACTCCGCTGCAGAGTGAAAATCTCATTCTGGATTTTTGAAAACATTTACATGGGACTTTGATATAACAACAGTACGAGGGCAGTTCAATAAATAATGCAACACATTTTTTTTCTCGGCCAATTTTGGTTGAAAAAACTGGAAATTTCTCGTGGAATATTTTCAAACATTCCCGCTTCGTCTCGTACAGTTTCATTGACTTCCGACAGGTGGCAGCACTGTACGGAGCTGTTAAAATGGCGTCTGTAACGGATGTGCGTTGCAAACAACGGGCAGTGATCGAGTTTCTTTTGGCGGAAAACCAGGGCATCTCAGATATTCATAGGCGCTTGCAGAATGTCTACGGTGATCTGGCAGTGGACAAAAGCACGGTGAGTCGTTGGGCAAAGCGTGTGTCATCACCGCCGAAGGTCAAGCAAGACTGTCTGATCTCCCGCGTGCGGGCCGGCCGTGCACAGCTGTGACTCCTGCAATGGCGGAGCGTGCGAACACACTCGTTCGAGATGATCGACGGATCACCATCAAACAACTCAGTGCTCAACTTGACATCTCTGTTGGTAGTGCTGTCACAATTGTTCACCAGTTGGGATATTCAAAGGTTTGTTCCTGCTGGGTGCCTCGTTGTCTAACCGAACAACGTAAAGAGCAAAGGAGAACCGTCTGTGCGGAATTGCTTGCTCGTCATGTGGCTGAGGGTGACAATTTCTTGTCAAAGATTGTTACGGGCGATGAAACATGGGTTCATCACTTCGAACCTGAAACAAATCGGCAATCAATGGAGTGGCGCCACACCCACTCCCCTACCGAGAAAAAGTTTAAAGCCATACCCTCAGCCGGTAAAGTCATGGTTACAGTCTTCTGGGACGCTGAAGGGGTTATTCTGTTCGATATCCTTCCCCATGGTCAAACGATCAACTCTGAAGTGTATTGTGCTACTCTTCAGAAATTGAAGAAACGACTTCAGCGTGTTCGTAGGCACAAAAATCTGAACGAACTTCTCCTTCTTCATGACAACGCAAGACCTCACACAAGTCTTCGCACCCGAGAGGAGCTCACAAAACTTCAGTGGACTGTTCTTCCTCATGCACCCTACAGCCCCGATCTCGCACCGTCGGATTTCCATATGTTTGGCCCAATGAAGGGCGCAATCCGTGGGAGGCACTACGCGGATGATGAAGAAGTTATTGATGCAGTACGACGTTGGCTCCGACATCGACCAGTGGAATGGTACCGTGCAGGCATACAGGCCCTCATTTCAAGGTGGCGTAAGGCCGTAGCATTGAATGGAGATTACGTTGAAAAATAGCGTTGTGTAGCTAAAAGATTGGGGAATAACCTGGTGTATTTCAATGCTGAATAAAACAACCCCTGTTTCAGAAAAAAAATGTGTTGCATTACTTATTGAACTGCCCTTGTACAAAAATCAGTTCTAGCAATTAACATATGTGCGCGACAATAAAGAACAATATCATTTTGCTTCTACCTTATACTACATCGCTCAGGCACCACCATCGTTCTCCACGACCAGCCTTGGTAATTCCATAACTCTACTGCTCTTCTCGAGCTGCAAAACACCACTACTGGACTGCACTGTCCGAACTCCAGGACACAAGTGCACTCTGTGAGCTGTACAACTCGACAACCCGCTCTCTACGAGCGACCTCACCCAACCGCCCGACTGCCAGCCACTACTACTACACCACTGGCCATTAAAATTGCTGCACCACGAAGATGACGTGCTACAGGCGCGAAATTTAACCGACAGGAAGAAGATGCCGTGATACGCAAATGATTAGCTTTTCAGAGCATTCACACAAGGTTGGCGCCGGTGGCGACACCTACAACGTGCTGACATGAGGAGAGTTTCAAACCGATTTCTCATACACAAACAGCAGTTGACCGCCGTTGCCTGGTGAAACGTTGTTGTGATGCCACGTGTAAGGAGGAGAAATGCGTACCACCACTTTTCCGACTTTGATAAATGTGGGATTGTAGCCTATCGCGATTGCGGTTTACCGTATCCCGACATTGCTACTCGCGTTGGTCGAGATCCAATGACTGTTAACAGAATATGGAATCGGTGGGTTCAGGAGGGTAATATGGAACGCCGTGCTGGATCCCAACGGCCTCGTATCACTAGCAGTCGGGATGACAGGCATCTTATCCGCATGGCTGTAAGCGATCGTGCAGCCGCGTCTCGATCCCTGAGTCAGCAGATGGGGACGTTTGCAAGACAACAACCATCTGCACGAACAGTTCGACGACGTTTGCAGCAGCACGGACTGTCAGCTCGGAGACTGTGGCTGCGGTTACCCTTGACGCTGCATCACAGACAGGAGCGCCTGCGATGGTGTACTCGACGGCGAACCTGGGTGCACGAATGGCAAAACGTCATTTTTTCGGAAGAATCCAGGTTCTGTCTACAGCATCATGATGGTGGCATCCGTGTTTACGACGTCGTGGTGAACGCACATTGGAAGCGTGTATTCGTCATCGCCATACTGGCGTATCACCCGGCGTGACGGTATGGGGTGCCTTCGGTTACACGTCTCGGTCATCTCTTGTTCGCATTGACGGCACTTTGAACAGTTGAGGTTACATTTCAGATGTGTTACGACCCGTGGCTCTACCCCTCATTCGATCCCTGCGAAACCTTACATTTCAGCAGGATAATGTACGACCGGATGTTGCAGGTCCAGTACGGGCCTTTCTGGATACAGAAAATGTTCGACTGCTGCCCTGGCCAGCACATTCTCCAGATCTCTCACCAACTGAAAACGCCTGGTCAATGGTGGCCGAGCAACTGGCTCGTCACAATACGCCAGTCACTACTCTCGATGAACTGTGGTATCGTGTTGAAGCTGCATGGGCAGCTGTACCTGTACACACCATCCAAGCTCTGTTTGACTCAATGCCCAGGCGTATCGAGGCCGTTATTATGGCCAGAGGTGGTTGTTCTGGGTAGTGATTTCTTAGGATCAATGCTCCCAAATTTCGTGAAAATGTAATCACATGTCAGTTCCAGTATAATATATTTGTGCAATGAATATCTGTTTATCATCTGCATTTCTTCTTGGTGTAGCAGTTGTAATGGCCAGTAGTGTACTACGGCTGCCGACACTGCTCGCTGGTCTGCAGTTCTTGTGTAGCCTACATATTGCAGGCAGTGCGTGAGCAAGCCATCCAAGTTACATCTGCTCGAGTGCGCTGGGAATAAATTACTTGATCATGGACCTCTCACAACACAATACAAGCTTCGCACCCGTGCAAGAATTATAACGTTACATTTTGTTCCATTAATATCGGTTACCGAAGAGTGTTTACATTTTTTGGACCTCACTGTATATAACACTAGAACAGGGCTTAACAACTGGCCGGTTTTGAGCGCGAGTACTCGCGTCTGCTCAGGCACGTGCTCGCGAGCAGCTGCAAGGTCCCGGAGTAGGGAGGGAGGGGAGGGGAGGGAGGGGAAATGCGCGCGCACGTTTGAACAGGGCCGCAGCGTGCCTATTGAATTCGCGCCGACTGTGTGACGTTTAAAATACTACCATCAGCTCTTAACAGTCACTTCGCTGGTTAAGAATCATGTCAAGTCGCCGTCGTGTAACCCCAACCGTGCTTTCGCAATTCAACCCCCATTGGGAGGAATTGTATCTGTTTACAGAAAAAGATGGTGTTGCAAAATGTTTAGTATGTCACAAAACGCTGAACTCTTTTAGGAAATTGAATTTGCAGCGACATTATATGTCGTACCACGCGAGAGACTACGGAAGTGGAAAATGTGATGGACCAGATCGTGCACAGGAAGTTTTTAAACTTAAAAGGAAGCTATCCGAAGAAGATCTGGACGACGAAGAAAAATCAACTGAGGCAGCTCTCAGAGTGAGTTACAAAATTCCTTTGCTTGTAGCAAAATCCCTGCGCCCCTTAACTGATGGCGATTTAATAAAAGAATGTTTGGTAGTTGCAGCGGAACATTTGTGTGCATCTCAAGTTGAACAGTTTCGGATTGTGCCATTATCTGACATGACCATTATGCGTCGCATACAGGACATGGCACACGACGTCCAGAGCCAGCTTGCAAATATCTGCAAAGATTTTATGGCGTATTCTCTAGCTCTGGACGAAAGTGTTGGTATCACTGGAACAGCGCAGCTTGCCATATTTATTAGAGGTGTTAACAGAGATCTTCCGGTGAGGGAGGAGCTCCTCGATGTAGCAGCCACGAAGAACACCACAACCGGAGGTGATATTTAAAGTAGTGTTGAAGAAAGTGTTGAAAATGTAGGATTGTCGTGGAATTCTTTAGTTTCAGTGTCTACAGATGGTAGAGGCATACACTAAGCTAATAAAATTATGTGGCACGTGTACATTCTCCTATATTTGTTTCAATTGTCGCAGTGATAATTCGTGAGTGATATCCCTGCAGGTGGCCGCGGATTTACATTGACTGGCGGCAGCTGTTGTGTGCCCCACGTGACCCTCCCCACCCTCCACTCTGGTCCAGTAGTGGGGGTAGCGTGCTCGCGCTGCTCCGTGCTTGCGCCCTGCTGCTCACAGCTTGCTCCGCGAGCAGGTATGTGAAGCCCTGCACTAGAACATTGGTACCAAACAGAAAAGTCGTGTCTACAGGTTACCATCTTCTGGTCTGAGTAGCACTACAGAATCTGAAGCAATAACAATAAGTCGTGTGACTAGGGCCTCCCGTCGGGTAGACCGTTCGCCGGGTGCAAGACTTTCGAGTTGACGCCACTTCGGCGACTTGCGCGTCGATGGAGATGAAACGATGATGGTAAGGACAACACAACACCCAGTCCCTGAGCGGAGAAAATCTACGACCCAGCCGGGAATCGAACCCGGACCCTTAGGATTGACAATGCTGACAACTTTTTTTTTTTTTTCGGTGTTGATTGTTGTGTTTCGTCGTTGCGGACATCACAATGACATCCGTTCAGGTTCGTTTGTTGATCCTTCCAGTCAGTTTTTTTATTACAGGGGCCAACCGGCTCTCCGACCAAACAGGCTGAGCTACCGTGCCGGCGAACCACTCAGCTGCCAGGGGCGGACAGCAATAACAGTAAACAAGATTCAATGTCAGAGAGGGCGGGAAGCTGCAGACGACAGAGAGCTAGGAGAAATTGGTGATAAAAGGCGAAAAGGAATAGATGGACTGAGACACAGGGCAGGAGAAGATGGAGGGAGAGATGGAAATAGAAAGGGGAAAGAGATGACAGACAGAGAAAGGAAGAGGGAGAGAGATGTAGCAGAAGGAGCTGGAGAGAGAGGGGGTAGGAGAAGATGAACAGAGCAAGGGGCGAGCAGCTGATGGACCGACAGGTGGAGAAGGAGGAGCAGATGAACAAAGAAAGGGGGAGTGGGAGGTCGACAGAGACAAAAGAGGATTACGAAGTATATCGAATTGCCTTACTTGTTTGAAGTGCCAATGGCCTTGCCGCAGTGGTAACACCGGTTCCCGTCAGAACACCGAAGTTAAGCGCTGTCGGGCTGGGCTAGCACTTGGATGGGTGACCATTCGGTCTGCCGAGCGCTGTTGGCAAGCGGGCTGCACTCAGCCCTTGTGAGGCAAACTGAGGAACTACTCGACTGAGAAGTAGCGGCTCCGGTCTCGGAAACTGACATACGGCCGGGAGAGCGGTGTGCGGACCACGTGCCCCTCCAAATCCGCATCCAGTGACGCCTGTGGGTTGAGGATGACGCGGCGGCCAGTCGGTACCTTGGGCCTTCATCGACTGTTGGAGAGGAGTTTAGTTCCTTTATACCTGTTTGAAATTTGTGTCCCATTTCTTTCTTTTCCAGTTCAGCACATACAACCACAGCAATGCATGCAGCTAGCCTTTATATACACTGACGAAAAAAAAAAAAATCGCAACACCGCGCGACTTCAGTAGCGTCAAGCGAGAGGTCATTGGAGGGCAGGGCTGAGTTCTGTTGTGTTTTCTGGTGAAAGCTGGTTTTGCCTCGGTGCCAGTGGTGGCTGTGTGTTGGTTAGGAGCCGGCTGGAGTGGCTGTGCGGTTCTAGGCGCTACAGTCTGGAACCGAGCGACCGCTACGGTCGCAGGTTCGAATCCTGCCTCAGGCATGGATGTGTGTGATGTCCTTAGGTTAGTTAGGTTTAAGTAGTTCTACGTCATAGGGGACTAATGGCCTCAGAATTTAAGTCCCATAGTGCTCAGAGCCATTTGAGCCATTTTTGATACACCGAGAAGCAGATTCGTCGGGCTATGGAGTTTGGACCATCTCCGGAGGTGTACGAAGAGGAACGTAAACTCCTGGAAATTGAAATAAGAACACCGTGAATTCATTGTCCCAGGAAGGGGAAACTTTATTGACACATTCCTGGGGTCAGATACATCACATGATCACACTGACAGAACCACAGGCACATAGACACAGGCAACAGAGCATGCACAATGTCGGCACTAGTACAGTGTATATCCACCTTTCGCAGCAATGCAGGCTGCTATTCTCCCATGGAGACGATCGTAGAGATGCTGGATGTAGTCCTGTGGAACGGCTTGCCATGCCATTTCCACCTGGCGCCTCAGTTGGACCAGCGTTCGTGCTGGACGTGCAGACCGCGTGAGACGACGCTTCATCCAGTCCCAAACATGCTCAATGACGGACAGATCCGGAGATCTTGCTGGCCAGGGTAGTTGACTTACACCTTCTAGAGCACGTTGGGTGGCACGGGATACATGCGGACGTGCATTGTCCTGTTGGAACAGCAAGTTCCCTTGCCGGTCTAGGAATGGTAGAACGGTGGGTTCGATGACGGTTTGGATTTACCGTGCACTATTCAGTGTCCCCTCGACGATCACCAGTGGTGTACGGCCAGTGTGGGAGATCGCTCCCCACACCATGATGCCGGGTGTTGGCCCTGTGTGCCTCGGTCGTATGCAGTCCTGATTGTGGCGCTCACCTGCGCGGCGCCAAACACGCATACGACCATCATTGGCACCAAGGCAGAAGCGACTCTCATCGCTGAAGACGACACGTCTCCATTCGTCCCTCCATTCACGCCTGTCGCGACACCACTGGAGGCGGGCTGCACGATGTTGGGGCGTGAGCGGAAGACGGCCTAACGGTGTGCGGGGCCGTAGCCCAGCTTCATGGAGACGGTTGCGAATGGTCCTCGCCGATACCCCAGGAGCAACAGTGTCCCTAATTTGCTGGGAAGTGGCGGTGCGGTCCCCTACGGCACTGCGTAGGATCCTACGGTCTTGGCGTGCATCCGTGCGTCGCTGCGGTCCGGTCCCAGGTCGACGGGCACGTGCACCTTCCGCCGACCACTGGCGACAACATCGATGTACTGTGGAGACCTCACGCCCCACGTGTTGAGCAATTCGGCGGTACGTCCACCCGGCCTCCCGCATGCCCACTATACGCCCTCGCTCAAAGTCCGTCAACTGCACATACGGTTCACGTCCACGCTGTCGCGGCATGCTACCAGTGTTAAAGACTGCGATGGAGCTCCGTGTGCCACGGCAAACTGGCTGACACTGACGGCGGCGGTGCACAAATGCTGCGCAGCTAGCGCCATTCGACGGCCAACACCGCGGTTCCTCGTGTGTCCGCTGTGCCGTGCGTGTGATCATTGCTTGTACAGTCCTCTCGCAGGTTCCGGAGCAAGTATGGTGGGTCTGACACACCGGTGTCAATGTGTTCTTTTTTCCATTTCCAGGAGTGTAGATCGGTGGCCTTTCTTCCTTATGCTGGAGGCTTATCGTTTAAGATAGGACTAATTTTAAGGAATTTTAACATTAAGAGTGTGTTCCGTCCACGTTCTAATATTAGGGCACTGCGCGTCTCTGTGAAAGATGATTTGGGACTTGGGAAACCCGGGGTGTACAAAATTCCGTGTCAGTGTGGGAAAGCTTACATTGGCCGTTCGATTCGCACAGTGCATGACAGGTGTATGGAACGTCGCCGTCATACGAGGCTACGACAGACGGAAAAATCGGCGGTAGCAGAACACTGCTTAAGGGGCTCCGGAAAGGCTCAAAATCACGAAAAGTTCAATTTTTACTTTTTTGCGTTTTCTGAATCTGCAGACTATTACCTTTTAATAGATATATAATTTATTCAATTCCCAAGACTACAGCTATTTTTAAATTTTTTTTGAAATGTTTTCTACATGGGCGTGACACACTGTGGCGCTGTTAAACTGCTGTCAAATGGTGTTATTATTGACGTCCGTGTTCATCAGGTACATTTTAGTCTGCCTCATGCAATAATGGAGGTGATAAAACCTATTTTCAGAGACTTAGCAGCACCTGAACTGTTGAAAAAGTGTATTCACGGAAAAACGCAAAACCCCAATGAAAGTGTAAATAGTGTTATATGGTCGAAAATCCCCAAGACTGTATTTGTTGGAATAGAAACACTTCACTTTGGTGTGTATGATGCTGTTGCAATGATGGCAACATTGTAAGGTGCAATGTATTTAGAAATATGGGAATGAAGATAGGTTCTAACATGGTACGAGCGATGCTTGCTTTAGACAAGGAACGCCTTCGGGCTGCAGACAGGGCTGTAAAGAGTCTAGAAATACTAGCAAGAGTAAACAGGAGGAGGAACAAGAGGAAGCTGGAGGAGGAGTTTGCAGAGGATGAAGATAATCCATCCTATGGACCTGGAATGCACTAAAAAGTTAATCCAATCTTTGTCGCTCGATTCCCAAAACTTTTATTTTCTCATACTAATTACATGTTTTCTAAGGATCTTCCAAACATATTTGTTTCAAACTTTCAGTAAATGTTACACAGTACCTTCTGCATAATTTAACACAGCCTTTTTCCAAAAAACTGTATATTTTTGAATATATAAATAAAAAATTGCAAAAAAAAATGTTGTGAATTTTCATTACAATTGAAAAAAAATCATCTTTAATAACTGAACTAAAATTTTGTATAATCCCTGTGTTAAGTTGTAGCCCATATTCCAATAAATAATCTGTAAAAAGTTCAACTTCCTACCTCAAATACTTTGTGAGGAAAGATGTACTTTATAAGCGTTATTTTAACATTGCAAGTACAGGGCGTTCCGGAGCCCCTTAAATGAGGGACACGGTGCGAAATTTGATGAAACTCTGGTATAGTTGAATTCTTTTATCTTGGCGGCTCGGCTCGCGCATGCTCGCCCAGACGCGGGAGATTGCTGCGTTGCCAGTTGTACGCGCCAAGAGAAGTAGCGCCATACTATAGCATAGTTCACAAACTTACGTTTAGGGGGGAGCGCGCAGTTCATGAAGTAAAGCCACCACGGCCGCATTAACCCTTTCGCTGCTACAGAGACGTGCTCCCCGCATTTTGTCATCACTGCACTGCTCGCCTTTGCAGACACACAGTGTTCCGACTGCTTTGACACACTTATCATTCGGTTTCACAAAAACTGTTTGGTCCCAAACTTAGAAAAACTGAAAACTTATGATGATTAGAATGAAGAGACAAAGCTCTAGAAATTTCAAAAAATTACATTCAAATGAATAAAATTCATGAAGTAATACACTTCGATGTTTTTAAATAAATAAAATATTAAGCACCAAATAAGGTTTGATCTCAGAGCCATTCGCTTAGCAGCCAAATACCTTAATCATTACACTAACACAGATCATCATTCAACAGAACTCCTGGAGAACTCCAAAATATCACGCAAAATACTGACAAGCACTGTTGGTATGACTATGAATTACTCACGTTTCGTCGAAGTAACAATAGGAAATAAACAATTACCGCTGTTCTTTATTGCGAAAATCGGTAGGTCAGAATGCATTTCCTTGCTATCGCTTGAATTAGGAGGCTTATTGCTTGTTTGGTTTAATTAATTAATAGAATATGAAGCAATTGGTATAAAGAATGCTTGTTCCAAACTTTCTATAAAAGAAAGTCTGCTATCAAGACATTGCTTTTGTTCAGTTACTTTATTTATGACTGAACGTTTCTAAAACTGAAGCCACTCGTCCGTGCTCTGCACTGCAGTCGAGCTCTGGCAACGTCGTTCTCTGTTCATTGGCTGACTGCGTTTTGTGACGCCAGGTGCGCAGAACGAACCTAAACTCGGCCGCCGTCGTAAATGACGCGCACTATAGTTGCGAACATTTCCGGTTTTCGGAACAGTGTCTATAAAGAGGCGATTGAAATTAGATTGGCTGATAATTTAATCAACAGAGACAATGGGTTTCCTCTCAGCAACACCTGGAATCCTGTATTGTCTCGCATCAAAACTGAACGTGCAGCCCTGAGTGCGATATATCGCTGCCAGCAGTGTTACAGTAAGGGAGGCGCCACCTCCCTGTCTTGGAGGGCAGCAGCCGTGGTGGGCGGCGCATGCGCCGTGTGCTGAACGGTGGCCTATATAGCACGTCGATTTGCAGCCTGGCGTCAGTTCTCAGCCAGACCCATCAGGAGGATGGCGACCAGTAGGATCGCCGAAATATCGAATTTAGGATCCGGCAGCAAACCCGAAGAGACTTTCAAGAATATTTATTTATCTGTTATATTACCATAGTTATGAAGTAGACTACACGTAATCATTTTATCACAATCTATGTATTAAAAAAAATTTCGTTAGACATAAATCAAAATTTCCTTAACAACTCTAGAGCGTCAAATGTAATGTATTGCGAATACATAGAAAGAAGGATCCTTTATTGTACGATTATATGATAGCGGAACAAACACTGGTAGCAGTTACTTCTGTAAAATATCTGGGAGTATGCGTGCAGAACGATTTGAAGTGGAATGATCATATAAAATTAATTGTTGGTAAGGCGGGTACCAGGTTGAGATTCATTGGGAGAGTGCTTAGAAAATGTAGTCCATCAACAAAGGAGGTGGCTTACAAAACTCTCGTTCGACCTATACTCGAGTATTGCTCATGAGTGTGGGATCCGTACCAGATCGGTTTCACGGAGGAGATAGAGAAGATCCAAAGAAGAGCGGCGCGTTTCGTCACAGGGTTATTTGGTAACCGTGATAGCGTTACGAAGATGTTTAATAAACTCAAGTGGCAGACTCTGCAAGAGAGGCGCTCTGCATCGCGGTGTAGATTGCTCGCCAGGTTTCGAGAGGGTGCGTTTCTGGATGAGGTATCGAATATATTGCTTCCCCCTACTTATACCTCCCGAGGAGATCACGAATGTAAAATTAGAGAGATTAGAGCGCGCACGGAGGCTTTCAGACAGTCGTTCTTCCCGCGAACCATACGCGACTGGAACAGGAAAGGGAGGTAATGACAGTGGCAAGTAAAATGCCCTGCGCCAAACACCTTTGGGTGGCTTGCGGAGTATAAATGTAGATGTAGAAATTGGCCAGGGACTGTAACTGTCTGTACTCCATAATAAACAGCCTCTCTTATGGCTGATAGATCCACTGTATAGATGTGACTTTCAGATGGAAGACCAGTCGTTTCATAGGTGCCATAGGATGGGCATAAGAAGGCCTTCTTCTCTTTTACAGCCATCTGCGTAGATACAACCGTACTGTGGCCCCAGGGGCGTCCAGTATCATCTGCATCTACATCTACATGTGTAGACAGACAGAAGTACCTGGTAGAGGGTTCATCGAACCACCTTCACAATAATTCTCAATTGTTCCGTTCTCGAACAGCTCACGGAAAAAACGAACACCTGTACCTTCCCGTGCGAGCTCTGATTTTCCCTGTTTTATCAAATGGTTCAAATGGCTCTGAGCACTATGGGACTCAACTGCTGAGGTCATTAGTCCCCTAGAACTTAGAACTAGTTAAACCTAACTAACCTAAGGACATCACAAACATCCATGCCCGAGGCAGGATTCGAACCTGCGACCGTAGCGGTCTTGCGGTTCCAGACTGCAGCGCCTTTAACCGCACGGCCACTTCGGCCGGCCCTGTTTTATCGCGATGATCGTTTCTCCCTATGTAGGTCAGCGTCAACAAAACGTTTTCGCATTCGGAGGAGAAAGTTGGTGGTTGAAATTTCGTGAGAAGATTCCGCCGCAACGAGAAATGCCAAAATGATGTCCACCCCAAATCCTGTATCATGTCAGTCACACTCTCTCCCTTATTTCGTGATAGAACAAAGTGTGCTGCCCTTCTTTGAACTTTCTCGATGTACTCCGTCAGTCATATCTGGCAAGGATCCCACACTGTGCAGCTGTTCTCCAAAAGAAGACGGACAATCTTGGACAGTCTCTGTAGTAGATCTGTTACATTCAGTCTTTGGCTAGCCCCCGCTACAACATTTTCTGTGTGTCCTTTCCATTTTAAGTTGTTCGTATTTGTAATTCCTACGTATCTAGTTGAATATATGGTCTTTAGATTTGACTGATTTAACGTGTAACCGAAGATTAACGGATTCCTTTTAGAACACATAATCACGACCTCACCATTTTCATTACTTAAGGTGAATTGCTTATTTTCGCACCATACAGATATCTTTTCTAAACCGTTTGTGCCGCGAGGGATTAGCCGAGAGGTCTCAGGCGCTGCAGTCATGGACTGTGCGGCTGGTCCCGGCGGAGGTTCGAGTCCTCCCTCAGGCATGGGTGTGTGTGTTTGTCCTTAGGATAATTTAGGTTAAGTAGTGTGTAAGCTTAGGGACTGATGACCTTAGCGGTAAAGTCCCATAAGATTTCACACACATTTGAACATTTTTTTTTAAACCATTTGCAATTTGTTTTGAACTTCTAATGATTTTCCTAGACGATAACCGACAGCATCACCTGCAAACAACTTGCGTCTGACTGTCCCCAACATCGTTTATATACGAGGGTAAGTCAATTATTATCCGCAAAGTAGTTATAAAATTTTATTGTAATCAACTAGGAAACTTGCAAGAACATCATTTTTCGACATAGTCTCCTTGGGTTTTAACGCAGTTGGTCCATCGTTGTACAAGCTTTTTGATGCCCTCATAAAAGAAGGTTCAAGGTCGTTATTACGGCCAGAGGTGGTTGTTCTCGGTACTGATTTCCCAGGATCTATGCACCCAAATTGCGTGAAAATGTAACCACATGCCAGTTCTAGTATAATATATTTGTCCACTGAATACCCGTTTATCATCTGCATTTCTTCTTGGCGTAGCAATTTTAATGGCCTGTAGTGTACAAATGAAACTTGGCAATTGATAAATACACCCGTAGCAACCGGAACAGCAATGCGGGAAACAAAAACGCTACGAACTTTGATAGCAAACAAATATCGTGTGTCGATATTGTTCTGCTATTTTTCTTAGGGTGAAAATTATCTTCTGTCTGCAAGCCGTATGGCCCAAAAAAAAAAAAAAAAAAATAAAAAGTTCACTCACAGTGTCGATACTTTGATTGAAAATAAGGCTATTCTGTAGTTACGTTCACCTTGTCCTTCAACACAAGCGTTTTAGGCGTATAAGAGTACTCATTGTGATAACAAGGCCTCTTCAAAACGGACAGGAGTGCGTCGTAAACAAACCGGTTCACGGAGATAAGCGACCCAAGGCAAACCACAGGGGCCCATGGTCGTCACCTCCCCCCTTCTACCTCCCCCCCCCTAACAAAAATAATGAGTCTTATCAGTAGAAGACAATTCCACTTGTAGCCACAGAGTAAACAATACTGCGCGTAACAGCTACTAGATTCACTATCTTCTCTATTGTTTTCGAAGGAGGCTTTTACTTGTGGCTCGGTGCGCGAAGGCGTAAACATTCCGTGCGCGAGAGGAATTCCGATTATAACAACGGGAAGGTGCAAAGACTAAGCTGAAGAACTTTACCGGCGGGAGGATCTGTCTGATGATGTACGAGGTGCATTCAAGTTCTAAGGCCTCCGATATTTTTCAACTACTCACCCGAAATCGATGAAACTGGCGTTACTTCTCGACGTAATCGCCCTGCAGACGTACACATTTTTCACAACGCTGACGCCATAATTCCATGGCAGCGGCGAAGGCTTCTTTAGGAGTCTGTTTTGACCACTGGAAAATCGCTGAGGCAATAAATAGGAGCACGGCTGGTGAATGTGCGGCCACGGAGAGTGTCTTTCATTGTTGGAAAAAGCCAAAAGTCACTAGGAGCCAGGTCAGGTGAGTAGGGAGCATGAGGAATCACTTCAATGTTGTTATCACGAAGAAACTGTTGCGTAACGTTAGCTCGATGTGCGGGTGCGTTGTCTCGGTGAAACAGCACACGCGCAGCCCTTCCCGGACGTTTTTGTTGCAGTGCAGGAAGGAATTTGTTCTTCAAAACATTTTCGTAGGATGCACCTGTTACCGTAGTGCCCTTTGGAACGCAATGGGTAAGGATTACGCCCTCGCTGTCCCAGAAGATGGACACCATCATGAAAAGAAAGTCCCATTCGTGCTGTCGTTGCGTGTCAACATTGCTCGGCAACATGCCACACGGGCAGCCGTGTGGTCGTCTGTCAGCATTCGTGGCACCCACCTGGATGACACTTTTCGCATTTTCAGGCCGTCATGCAGGACTGTGTGCACAGAACCTACAGAAATGCCAACTCTGGAGGCGATATGTTCAACAGTCATTTGGCGATCCCCCAAAACAATTCTCTCCACTCTCTCGATCGTGTCGTCAGACTGGCTCGTGCGAGCCCGAGGTTGTTTCGGTTTGTTCTCACACGATGTTCTGCCTTCATTAAACGGTCGCACCCACGAACGCACTTTCGACACATCCGTAACTCCATCACCACACGTCTCCTTCAACTGTCGATGAATTTCAATTGGTTTCACACCACGCAAATTCAGAAAACGAATGATTGCACGCTGTTCAAGTAAGGAAAACGTCGCCATTTTAAGTATTTAAAACAGTTCTCATTCTCGCCGCTGGCGGTAAAATTCCCTCTGCCGTACGGTGCTGCCATCTCTGGGACGTATTGACAATGAACGCGGCCTCATTTTAAAACAATGCGCATGTTTCTATCTCTTTCCAGTCCGGAGAAACAAAATCGGAGGCCTTAGAACTTGAATGCACCTCGTAATGGAGAAAGACAGTGGAGTCACTATGGAAGACATAGGGGATCGAGTGCTAGGACCACTATTTAATGGAGCTTTGGAAGAATAGTGATGAGATAGGGCGGAAGAGTTCGATAACATCTCATCACTGGGGAAAGTGGCAACCAAACGACAATTCAACATGGTCGGTAGAATCTGTGACGCTTGAGAGGATGGCAGTGGGACATCAGTGCGAGAACAAACGCACAACCGGCTTCAGTAGTGCATGCAGCCACGTTGCTTACAAGAGTAGTGTAGAGAAGAACAGAAGAGAAAACTGAGGATCTAGGACGAGATTTTCACTCTCCAACGGAGTGTGCGGTGATATGAAACTTCCTGGCAGATTAAAATTGTGTGCCAGACCGAGACTCGAACTCGGGACCTTTGCCTTTCGCGAGCAAGTTCTCTCCCGAGCTACCCAAGCACAGCCGTCACGGTAGCTCAGCGTGTTCGGTCAGAGGGCTAGCTGCCCTCTGTAATAAAAAAACTGAGTTAATGGATCAAAAACGAACTGCAACGGGTGTCTTTCCACGTCCGCCCAGAGGAGATACAACGAACAAAATGAGATTAAAACAAAAAAAAAGCACGACTTACGCCCCTTCGTCAAGAGTTCGAGTCTCGGTCCGGCACACAGTTTTAATCTGCCAGGAAGTTTCATATCAGCGCACACTCCGCTGCAGAGTGAAAATCTCATTCTGGAAATATCCCCCAGGCTGTGGCTAAGGTAATGGTAGATATCGAAATAGACGACAGAGTGATAGAGAAACAATTAAAATCGCTCGAAAGAGGAAAGCCGGCTGGACCTGATCGGATATCAGTTCGATTTTACACAGAGTACGCGAAGGAACTTGCCCCCCTTCTTGCAGCGGTGTACCGTAGGTCTCTAGAAGAGCGTAGCGTTCCAAAGGGACGTCGATCAGATGTGCAGAACTATAGACCTATATCTCTAACGTCGATCAGTTGTAGAATTGTGGAACACGTATTATGTTCGAGTATAATGACTTTTCTGGAGTCTAGAAACCTACTCTGTAGGAATCAGCACGGGTTTTGAAAAAGACGGTCGTGCGAAACCCAGCTCCCGCTATTCGTCCACGAGACTCAGAGGGCCACAGACACGGGTTCCCAGGTAGATGCCGTGTTTCTCGACTTCCGCAAGGCGTTCAATACAGTTACCCACAGTCGTTTAATGAACAAAAGTAAGAGCATATGGACTATCAGAGCAATTGTGTGATTGGATTGAAGAGTTCCTAGATAACAGAACGCAGCATGTCATTCTCAATGGAGAGAAGTCTTCCGAAGCAAGAGCGATTTCATGTGTGCCGCAGGGGAGTGTCGTAGGACCGTTGCTATTCACAATATACATAAATGACCTTGTGGATGACATCGGAAGTTAACTGAGACTTTTTGCGGATGATGCTGTGGTATATCGAGAGGTTCTAACAATGGAAAATTGTACTGAAATGCAGGAGGATCTGCAGCGAATTGACGCTTGGTGCAGGGAATGGCAATTGAATCTCAATGTAGACAAGTGTAATGTGCTGCGAATACATAGAAAGAAAGATCCCGTATCATTTAGCTACAATACAGCAGGTCAGCAACTGGAAGCAGTTAATTCCATAAATTATCTGGGAGTAGGCATTAGGAGTGATTTAAAATGGAACGATCATATAAAGTTGATCGTCGGTAAAGCAGATGCCAGACTGAGATACACTGGAAGAATCCTAAGGAAATGCAATCCGAAAACAAAGGAAGTAGGTTACAGTACGCTTGTTCGCCCACTGCTCGAATACTGCTCACTGGTGTGGGATCCGTACCAGATAGGGTTGATAGAAGAGATAGAGAAGATCCAGCGGAGAGCAGCGCGCTTCGTTACAGGATCATTTAGTAATCGCGAAAGCGTTGCGGAGATGATAGATAAACTCCAGTCGAAGACTCTACAGGAGAGACGCTCAGTAGCTCGGTACGGGCTTTTGTTGGAAGTTTCGAGAACATACCTTCACCGAGGAGTCAAGCAGTATGTTGCTGCCTCCTACGTATATCTCGCGAAGAGACCACGAGGATAAAATCAGAGAGATTAGAGCCCATACAGAGGCACACCGACAATCTTTCTTTCCACGAACAATACGAGACTGGAATAGAAGGGAGAACCGATAGAGGTACTCAAGGTACCCTCCGCCACACACCGTCAGGAGGCTTGCGGAGTATGGATGTAGATGTAGATGTAGATGTCTCCGCAATATCCTTTCTTTCAGGAGTGCTAGTTCTGCAAGGTTCGCAGGAGAGCTTCTGTAAAGTTTGGAAGGTAGGAGACGAGGTACTGGCAGAAGTAAAGCTGTGAGTAGGGGGCGTTTGTCGTGGTTGGGTAGCTCAGTTGGTAGAGCACTTGCCCGCGGAAGGCAAAGGTCCCGAGTTCGGGTCTCGGTCCGGCACACAGTTTTAATCTGCCAGGAATTCTCAACTGAGGATCTGTTAGATACCATAATTTTGACTTTAGGGAAGGTAAAGGCAAAAAGAGAGGCAGTTCTGATGTTGCTTTTAATAATGGAAAAAATTCCGTGTGACACCAATATCATTAAAAAAAGTCGCCTTGCCGTAGTCTGGTTGTGTGGTGTAATGAGTGGGACAACAGCAACCGGTGTGCGAAGCTGTAGGTTCGAATCGCAGCAGAACCACAAAATATTTTTCTATTTGTAAATCTGCAGCCGTCTCGGTAGCTCAGCGTGTTCGGTCAAAGGGTTAGCTGCCCACTGTAATAAAAAAACTGAGTCAAAGGCTCGACACTGAACTTGAACGGGTGTCATGGGACACCCGCACTGAACAAATGCAACGAACAAAATGAGAACAATAAAAATTCGCAGCAGAACCACTAAATATTTTTCTATTCGTAAATCTTTACCGAAATTACTTCCATCATCATTTTTATTCAATTAATTGGTTTAAATTAATTTTTTATTTCTGTTCCTTTGTCACATCGTTTTAATCACTGCCCGATATTTTTCATGTGTCTCATTTGTTTTACATCATTCTTTTCCCAATCAGAATTTTTGTGCAAATAGAATTAATTGTATTTATCTATTATATTATCCACGTATTTGATAATTCCGATCTGCCAGTAACAAAACAAAAGACGATATAATCTAGTTATCTAAGTGCAGTGGTGTGAAAAATGTATTTTTGTTACCAGATTTGCGACTTATTTGCACCATAATTGTCGAACAAACATATAAAACATAACCTAAATACCTGCTGCACAACGCATAAAATAACGAAGGTGAAAATTTAAATGAAAGGTAGGTATAGAAGTATAACGAAATTCAAGCAAAACGAGAAATAGATACAACGAACGAAATACAATGTGGACGAAAAACAGGGTGATAAAAGAAAAAAGAACTTAAATCGAAATTAGTACATAAAACTAATTAAAAACATATAAACGAAAATTTGAAGTGCTAAAAGAATGATAGGAAGAAAAATATGAGCAAATGAGAAAGTTGATATTATGACTAAACTTAAGTGATAAGTGAATGGAATTTAAAAAATTACATTTAGTTAACTGAATAAAAACATTGGTGGAAGCCATTTCGATAAAGATTTTTAAAAAAATAAATTAGTATACCTGCCGAAATTCGAACCCATAACCTCCTGTACCGGAGGGCTATAGCCCCCCCCCCCCCTCAAACGGAGTATCATATTACACTGGATAAAATGAATTCATAAATCAGCGAGTATATTACTTCAACAGATTCAATCAATTTCTTTATAATTATGTAGCAATATAGGTTGCAATGTATTTCAAACACATTTCAACAAAAGAATATGAGTGGAAAATAGCTTACTATCTAAACCAAAACATACCATTTAACTTAAAATGGGCTTCTTATGATTTATTAATATACATCGGATGTATATTAACGTACGAGTACCACTTACAATGATCGAGAAAGCTAAATGTGCTGGGTATGCCTACCAACACTTAAATTGCTGACCCCAGAAAAAAACTTCGAAAATCGGAGGACATCTAGGTCAAATCGTATTATTTTCCCGGGCACACACACTCTGTAGACACGTTTTTACCCTGACCTCCAAAACAGTTACCGAAGAAGTACTTTAAGCAACACGAAATTTTACCAATTTGTTGGTGGAGGACCCCGACTCTCCTTTTGTTAAGCGATATTCCACTCCCCGAAAACCCATCAACCCCTCGCCATTGGCACCCCCCCCCCCCCCCCCCACACACACACACACTTGACCGACTTTTAGAATCGCCCCTGCCTAGAGAGCCTGTATACAGAGAGAGTGACCATAGGTGAAGTTGCCCGTGATTGGTTGATTAGCGTTGGCCCCATTTTTCTGCCAAACGTCTCTCGCGCATCCTATGTTCCCTGTGCTTTTGAGTTGAAGTTCAGAGGATTTTTGGAAACGATTAAAAGGTATTTTAATTATTGAGAGACTTGTTATGCGTTGTGCATGCATGTTCGATTTAGTTGTCATCGTTTTTAGTACGTAATTAGCGTTTGCATGCATACTGGTAGCATCACAAGTTTTTCTAAAGCCAATATTTGACAGTCCTTGCTGGAAACGGAAGGTTCCTGTAATCGTTGTGCCATGCTCATTCGACTTTACAGCGCCAAACTTTATTTCGGGCCGAATCGGAACACTAGGCATTATTTTGGTTTCAGTATTATTGCCCGACTGTTGACGGAGGCAAGTTGTAAGCACTTTTTGCGCGGTAGTCGTGGTTGGTGAAACATTATTCGTAGTAAATAATTGTAGGTACTCTTGAAGACACTTTTTAATAGGCCTACTTAATGTGGGGTAGAAGGGATACGGTTGTTTTCTTGTTATATTTGGTCACTATTACAGTAGCCTACGTTTAACATTACCTGATTCTTGTAATCTTTTTCGTTTGTTATCTACGATAGGTATTTAGTATATACAGGGTGTTACAAAAAGGTACGGCCAAACTTTCAGGAAACATTCCTCACACACAAATAAAGAAAATATGTTATGTGGACATGTGTCCGGAAACGCTTAATTTCCATGTTAGAGCTCATTTTAGTTTCTTCCACCAACGCTCAATGGAGCACGTTATCACGATTTCATACGGGATACTCTACCTGTGCTGCTAGAACATGTGCCTTTACAAGTACGGCGCAACATGTGGTTCGTGCACGATGGAGCTCCTGCACATTTCAGTCGAAGTGTTCGTACGCTTCTCAACAACAGATTCGGTGACCGACGGATTGGTAGAGGTGGACCAATTCCGTGGCCTCCACGCTCTCCTGACCTCAACCCTCTCGACTTTCATTTATGGGGGCATTTGAAAGCTCTCGTCTACGCAACACCTGTACCAAACGTAGAGACTCTTCGTGTTCGTGTTGTGGACGGCTGTGATACAATACGCCGTTCTCCAGGGCTGCATCAGCGCATCAGGGATTCCGTGCGACGGAGGGTGGATGCATGTATCCTCGCTAACGGAGGACATTTTGAACATTTCCTGTAACAGAGTGTTACGATGGTACGTTCTGTTGCTGTGTGTTGCCATTCCATGATTAATGTGATTTGAAGAGAAGTAATAAAATGAGCTCTAACATGGAAAGTAAGCGATTCCGGACACATGTCCACATAACATATTAAAATTTCTTTGTGTGTGAGGAATGTTTCCTGAAAGTTTGGGCGTATCTTTTTGTAACACCCTGTATATATGAAAGAAAGTGGTAAGCAGTTGTTTACTTGTGATATGCAAAACGTTTGAAGAAGTGACAAGAAGTACTAAAACGTCTCACCGTTTTTGCATGTCACAAGTAAACAACTGCTTACGACTTTCATTCATCTGGCGTAATACAGGCACATTAAATCTTTAGCATTATGCACTTCCGATACAAATAAAATGCTAGACACTATATATTTTTTTTTTTTTTGCGTTTCTTCATTGCAATATGTCTAGTAAACGAACTTTAAAGGAGAAAAATTCAAGTAACGAATAACTTTTACAGCCACTGTGTCAGATTTTCCTGTGCTGTACGTAGTAGGCTACTATGAGTATATTATACCTGTAAAGAATGATTTCGTCATATGTCTTGTGCTTTTGATTCGGTGAGTGTGTACTCCACTACTGGCCATTCAAAAGTCTCGCCCGCAGTTTGGCAGAAAAATGGCCCCCGTATCGTCCGGTTGGCCACTCTCTCCCTATAAAGGCTCTCTACCCCTGCCCATACGTGAAGCTTTTATCCTGTCCATTGCACCTCACAACGACACTACAATAACGTAACTGTTATAAGCTACTGAGTGTCGCACAAAATTCATTTAATCATTTAAAGCCGCTTCTCGAAACTTTCTAAGTGGGCTTTTTCGGGATAGATCCCGCCTATCTTCATATGACCGCCACTGCAGGTTCTTTCAGTAATACCATGAGTCAAACAAATCTGTAACAGTTCTTGTTTCACGTTCTGTTGGTCCCTTAGCATAGTATGCGTCGGTACAAGAAATGAATGCCCCAAACAGTGTAATATTTTAAACGACAGGCCTGTTTCGGATTATTGCCATTACCAAGCGACCTGCGAAATAACATTAGTCTGATTATCTGTGCATAAACTGTGGCTGTTTTACGTTCACATTTGTGCTGGTACTTAACATATAGTTGGCAGTAACGATCATATTGCATCTACACTACTAGTCATTAAAATTGCTACACCAAAAAGAAATGCAGATGATAAATGGGTATTCATTGGACAAATATATTATACTAGAACTGACATGTCATCACAATTTCAAACAATTTGGGTGCACAGATCCTGAGAAATCAGTACCCAGAACAACCACCTCTGGCCGTAGTAATGGCCTTGATACACCTGGGCATTGAGTCAAACAGAGCTCGGATGGCGTGTACAGGTACAGCTGCCCGTGCAGCTTCAACACGATACCACAGTTCATCGAGAGTAGTGACTGGCGTATTGTGACGAGCCAGTTGCTCGACCACCTTTGACCAGACGTTTTCAATTGGTGAGAGATCTGGAGAATGTGCTGGCCAGGGCAGCAGTCTAACATTTTCTGTATTCAGAAATGCCCGTACAGGACCTGCAACATGCGGTCGTGCATTAACCTGTTGAAATTTAGGGTTTCACAGGATCGAATGAAGGGTAGAGCCACGGGTCGTAACATATCTGAAATGAAACGTCCACTGTTCAAAGTGCCGTCAGTACGAACAAGAGGTGACCGAGACGTGTAACCAATGGCACCCCATACCATCACGCCGGGTGATACGCCAGTTTGGCAATGACGAATACGCGCTTCCAATGCGCGTTCACCGCGATGTCGCCAAACACGGATACGACCATCGCGATGCTGTAAACAGAACCTAGATTCATCCGGAAAAATGACGTTTTGTCATTCGTGCACCCAGGTTCGTCGTCGAGTACACCATCGCAGGCGCTCCTGTCTGTGATGCAGCGTCAAGGGTAACCGCAGCCATGGTCTCCGAGCTGATAGTCCTTGCTGCTGCAAACGTCGTCGAACTGTTCGTGCAGATGGTTGTTGTCTTGCAAACGTCCCCATCTGTTGACTCAGGGATCGAGAGGTGGCTGCACGATCCGTTACAGCCGTGCGGATAAGATGCCTGTCATCTCGACTGCTAGTGATACGAGGCCTTTGGGATCCAGCGCGGCGTTCCCTATTACCCTCCTGAACCCACTGATTCCATATCCTGCTAACAGTCATCGGATCTCGACCGACGCGAGCAGCAATGTCGCGATACGATAAACCGCAATCGCGATAGTTCACAATCCGACCTTTATGAAAGTCGGAAACGTGATGGTACGCATTTCTCCTCCTTACATGAGGCATCACAACAACGTTTCACCAGTCAACGCTGTTTGTGTATGAGAAATCGGTTGGAAACTTTCCTCATGTCAGCACGTTGTAGGTGTCGCCACCGGCGCCAACCTTGTGTGAATGCTCTGAAAAGCTAATCATTTGCATATCACAACATCTTCTTACTGTCGGTTAAATTTCGCGTCTGTAGCACGTCATCTTCGTGGTTTAGTGTATATGTCTCGTTAAGTACAGGTTGTCCCACTTATACCTCCCTCATTTCAAACACTCAGGAAAAAAAATACAGTAGATACGACAATGAAAAATGCACAACACTGTAGAGTATCTCAAAGAATTTATTTATTTATTTATTTATCATCAATACACGTCTACATGTGAACAATTGTAGCACGAAGTCTATATTCAATTTCTTGCCAAATTCTTTTTAACATTTCCTCTGTTACTGTTGTAATCGCATTAGTGACACGATGTGTTTTTGCCAGAAAATCAATGCCGTTGTTATTTTAAACATAGCTGTATTCATTCTGGGGTTATAGCCAGTTACATGTGGCAGCGGTGGGACGCTCGGCAGCACGTGTGTTATGTGCCGGAGAGACATTACGCCGATGTTACACAGTCCCGAGAAACCACCAACAGTCATAGGAATGGCTTGATATGTTGTCCATTATGTTGGATTGTTAATGCTATCCTCTGAACCCAGTCCTGATGAGCTGTGACCAACACATTTGGCTGAATTTGACCACACGCATCAACAATACGCTGCTTTAGATGACGCAAATCCCGTATTTTCACAGAGTAAACCAGTGCTTTGACACGACCCCAAAGATAAAAATCCAATGGAGTCAAATCTGGTGAACGTGGTGGCCACTCCACAGCACCCCTACGACCAATCCAGATTTGAGGGAACTGCACATCCTGATATGCTCGCACATTGTGCCCATAATGTGGTGGGGCTCCATCATTCTGGAAGAATTCTGGAAATGTTCCGTCCTCTGTTAACAACGAGTGAAACACTTCTTCATCCAATAACCTCAGATAACCGTTGGCTCTTAACGTACGTCTACATCATTACTCTGCAATTCACATTCAAGTGCTTGGCAGAGGGTTCATCGAACCACAATCATACTATCTCCCTACCATTCCACTCCCGAACAGCGCGCGGGAAAAACGAACACCTAAACCTTTCTGTTCGAGCTCTGATTTCTCTTATTTTATTTTAATGATCATTCCTACCTACGTGGGTTGGGCTCAACAAAATAGTTTCGCATTCGGAAGAGAAAGTTGGTGACTGAAATTTCGTAAATAGATCTCGCCCCGACGAAAAACGTCTTTGCTTTAATGACTTCCGTCCCAACTCGCGTATCGTATCTGCCACACTCTCTCCCCTATTACGTGATAATACAAAACGAGCTGCCCTTTTTTGCACCCTTTCGATGTCCTCCGTCAATCCCACCTGGTAAGGATCCCACACCGCGCAGCAGTATTCTAACAGAGGACGAACGAGTGTAGTGTAAGCTGTCTCTTTAGTGGACTTGTTGCAACTTCTAAGTGTCCTGCCAATGAGACGTAACCTTTGGCTCGCCTTCTCCACAATATTATCTATGTGGTCTTTCCAACTGAAGTTGTTCTTACTTTTAACACCCAGGTACTTAGTCGAATTGACAGCCTCGAGAATTGTACTATTTATCGAGTAATCGAATTCCAACGGATTTCTTTTCGAACTCACGTGGATCACCTCACACTTTTCGTTATTTAACGTCAACTGCCACCTGCCACACCACACAGCAAGCTTTTCTAAATCGCTTTGCAACTGATACTGGTCTTCGGATGACCTTATCAGACGGTAAATTACAGCATCATCTGCGAACAGCCTAAGAGAACTGCTCAGATTGTCACCCAGGTCATTTATATAGATCAGGAACAGCAGAGGTCCCAGGACGCTTCCCTGGGGAACGCCTGATATCACTTCAGTTTTACTCAATGATTTGCCGTCTATTACTACGAACTGCGACCTTGCTGACAGGAAATCACGAATCCAGTCGCACAACTGAGACGATACCTAGTAGACCCGCAGCTTGATTAGAAGTCGCTTGTGAGGAACGGTGTCAAAAGCTTTCTGGAAATCTAGAAATGCGGAATCAACTTGAGCTCCCCTGTCGATAGCGGCCATTACTTCGTGCGAATAAAGAGCTAGCTGCGTTGCACAAGAACGATGTTTTCTGAAACCGTGCTGATTACGTATCAATAGATCCCTTCGAGGTGATTCATAATGTCTGAATACAGTATATGCTCCAAAACCCTACTGCAAATTGACGTCAATGATATAGGTCTGTAGTTCGATGGATTACTCCTACTACCCTTCTTAAACACTGGTGCGACCTGCGCAATTTTCCAATCTGTAGGTACAGATCTATCGGTGAGCGAGCGGTTGTATATGATTGCTAAGTAGGGAGCTATTGTATCAGCGTAATCTGAAAGAAACCTAATCGGTATACAATCTGGACCTGAAGACTTGCCCGAATCAAGCGATTTGAATTGCTTCTCAACCCCTAAAGTATCTACTTCTAAGAAACTCATGCTAGCAGCTGTTCGTATTTCAAATTCTGGAATATTCCATTCGTCTTCCCTGGTGAAGAAATTTCGGATAACTGCGTTCAATAACTCCGCTTTAGCGGCACAGTCGTCGGTAACAGTACCATCGGCACTGCGCAGCGAAGGTATTGACTGCGTCTTGCCGCTTGTGTACTTTACATACGATTAGAATTTCTTCGGATTTTCTGCCAAATTTCGAGACAATGTTTCGTTGTGGAACCTATAAAAGGCATCTCGCATTGACGTCCGTGCCAAATTTCGCGCGTCTGTAAATGTTAGCCAATCTTCGGAATTTCGCGTTCTTCTGAACTTCAAGGGCGATGTACTTGAGGACAATATTATGGAAATGGAAGAGGATGTAGATGAATATGAAACGGGAGATAAGATACTGCGTGAAGAGTTTGACAGAGCACTGAAAGACCTGAGTCGAAACAAGGCCCCGGGAGTAGACAACATTCCACTAGAACTACTGATGGCCTTGGGAGAGCCAGTCATGACAAAACTCTACCATCTGGTGAGCAAGATGTATGAGACAGGCGAAATACCCACAGACTTCAAGAAGAATATAATAATTCCAATCCCAAAGAAAGCAGGTGTTGACAGATGTGAAAATTACCGAACTATCAGTTTAATAAGTCACAGCTGCAAAATACTAACGCGAATTCTTTACACACGAATGGAAAAACTGGTAGAAGCGGACCTCGGGGAAGATCAGTTTGGATTCCGTAGAAATGTTGGAACACGTGAGGCAATACTAACCTTACGACTTATCTTAGAAGAAAGATTAAGAAAAGGCAAACCTACGTTCCTAGCATTTGTGGACTTAGAGAAAGCTTTTGACAACGTTAACTGGTATACTCTCTTTCAAATTCTGAAGGTGGCAGGGGTAAAATACAGGGACCGAAAGGCTATTTACAATTTGTACAGAAACCAGATGGCAGTTATAAGGGTCGAGGGGCATGAAAGGGAAGCAGTGGTTGGGAAAGGAGTGAGACAGGGTTGTAGCCTCTCCCCGATGTTGTTCAATCTGTATATTGAGCAAGCAGTAAAGGAAACAAAAGAAAAATTCGGAGTAGGTATTAAAATTCATGGAGAAGAAGTAAAAACTTTGAGGTTCGCCGATGACATTGTAATTCTGTCACAGACAGCAAAGGACTTGGAAGAGCAGTTGAACGGAATGGACAGTGTCTTGAAAGGAGGATATAAGATGAACATCAACAAAAGCAAAACGAGGATAACGGAATGTAGTCAAATTAAATCGGGTGATGCTGAGGGGATTAGATTAGGAAATGAGACACTTAAAGTAGTAAAGGAGTTTTGCTATTTGGGGAGTAAAATAACTGATGATGGTCGAAGTAGAGAGGATATAAAATGTAGACTGGCAATGGCAAGGAAATCGTTTCTGAAGAAGAGAAATTTGTTAACATCGAGAATAGATTGAAGTGTCAGGAAGTCGTTTCTGAAAGTCTTTGTATGGAGTGTAGCCATGTATGGAAGTGAAACATGGACGATAACCAGTTTGGACAAGAAAAGAATAGAAGCTTTCGAAATGTGGTGCTACAGAAGAATGCTGAAGATAAGGTGGGTAGATCACGTAACTAATGAGGATGTATTGAATAGGATTAGGGAGAAGAGAAGTTTGTGGCACAACTTGACTAGAAGAAGGGATCGGTTGGTAGGACATGTTTTGAGGCATCAAGGGATCACAAATTTAGCATTGGAGGGCAGCGTGGAGGGTAAAAATCGTAGAGGGAGACCAAGAGATCAATACACTAAGCAGATTCTGAAGGATGTAAGTTGCAGTAGGTACTGGGAGATGAAGAAGCTTGCACAGGATAGAGTAGCATGGAGAGCTGCATCAAACCAGTCTCAGGACTGAAGACCAGAGTAACAACAACTGAACTTCGCATGCTTTTTCCGTTGCCTCCGTAACAGCGTTCGGACCTGTTTTGTGTACCATGGGGGATCAGTTCTATCTCTTACCAATTTATGAGGTATGAATCTCTCAACTGCTGTTGCTACTATATCTTTGAATTTGAGCCACATCTCGTCTACATTTGCATTTGCATAGTCAGTACCATCAATAAAAAAGTCCAACGACTTTGGTACCCCACACACCACACCAGACCATCACTTCTTGTGAGTCGACCGTTTTGGAAGCATCAGTCCAGTGCGGATTCGTGTCGGACCAGTATCTGTGGTTCTGCTTGTACACTTCACCATTGATAAAGAAATTGGCTTCATCACTGAACAGCACCTCATAGGGGAAACGTGGGTTTATCTGCAGCTGCTGTGTCACCACTTCTGCAAACTGTAGCCGAGGGTCTGGGTTCATCCTCGTTCAGGTGATGGAGCAGCTGAATTTTGTACGGGTGCCATTTGTGCTGCGATATAATTCCCAGTATGGAGGTACAGCTAACCCCACAGTCTTGTGACAGGCGACGAGTATTCCGTTGCGGACTCTTGCTAAATGATGCCAACACGCTGACTGTTGTTGCTTCATCGGTGACGGATTTTGGTCTTCCAGCCTCAGGTTTGTCTGCGACAAAACCTGTTGCTCGGAATTTGGCCAAAAGCTTGGCAATTGCACTGTGAGTGATGGGCTGTCTGCTTGGGTGACGACTGTTGAAATCCTCAGCAATGACCCATGTGCTTCTTTCTCCTGATATCAAGATGATTTCAATGCATTCTCCATGTGTTAAGGACATTTTGTAACCTATAAATAAGGAAACAGTGATTAAAACGTTAGCATGAGTAAATGATACCTAGCAGTTAAACACATGTAACATATCAGGCATGGGATAGTCACTTTGCACCGTTTCAGACTCTATTTTATGACTTCTTAGTACGTAATACTCACGCTGCCGAGCGTCCCACTGCTGCTGCAAGTAATTGGATATAACCCGAGAATGAATAAAGCTGCGTTTAAGATAACAATGGCGTTGTTTTTCCGGTGAAATTCTCTACCTGTTTGATATGTCACATGACCACATTCCCATATGAAATTTTGGAGTTGAATCCAAGATGGTGGCTTTCAAGATGGCCGCCATGTTGGTGGCATATCCTATAAAGTTTCCCCCTTCCCATTCCTCGTGTGTAGGGACTCTGTTTCCTTGTCTGCTTCTCCATTTGGGTTTTATCAGGGTGTTCCCGGACTTTTGGACCAACCTGTACTTTAACCACACGGCAGGTAAACAGTTTACAAACTTAGTCGTTTCGGAAATGCATCTATCCTTGGCCTGTAAACCAATGATCGTGTCTGTTGTTACTGACAATTTGAAATTTTTTGCAACACAAGATTTATTTACGTGAGTTTACATGGAAATGACTGAATAAGGACGAAAAGTCGCAGTCACAAAGCCAGTAATAATTTATGACTAGAGGCAACAAAAGATAACTAAGATAACTTCTAAGGTTCCCATAAGAGTCCGTTGTAACACACATACACTTAATTCCAAGTCCTATTCCGATGGCGAAGACGCAGTCTTCTGTGCAAACGTCCTTGAGGTCGGTATTCAGCGAGAACCGACGTCCGGTGCTGGTTCTAGCCTTTATTGGTCAGCCAATCAGGTGTTGGTGTAGTAATACGTCCTGCAGCCCATCTCGAACTCCCTCTGAAGGAAGTAGTACGTGGAATACTGTTTCCAAAACAGCCGATGTTTACCATTACTTACGCCTTTGGGTATAGGCAACCTCGGTCCTGTGTCGTGTTAGATGTGTTGCCGGCCCACAGGGGTACCCTGGCGATGGTGTAACAGTGCCCTTCTGGGCCCCAGATACACTACGTAGTCGAAGGTATCCGGACACTCCCAAAAATATACGTTTTTCACATTAGGTGCATTGTGCTGCCACCTACTGCCAGGTACTCCATATCAGAGACCTCAGTCGTCATTAGACGTCGCGAGAGAGAAGAATGGGGCGCTCTGTGGTACTCATGGACTTCGAACGTGGTCAGGTGATTGGGTGTCATTTGTGTCATACGTCTGTACGCGAGATTGCCACACTCCTAAACACCCCTAGGTCCACTGTTTCCGATGTGATAGTGAAGTGGAAACGTGAAGGGACACGTACAGCACAAAAGCGTACAGGCCGACCTCGTCTGTTGACTCACAGAGACCACCGACAGTTGAAGAGGGTCGTAATGTGTAATAGGCAGACGTCTATCCAAACCATCACACAGGAATTCCAAACTGCATCAGGATCCACTGCAAGTACTATGACTGTTAGGTGGGAGGTGAGAAAACTTGGATTTCGTGGTAGAGCCGTTGCTCACAAGCCACACATCACGCCGATAAATGCCAAATGGCGCCTCTCTTGGTGTAAGGAGCGTAAACATTGGACGACTGAACAGTGGAAAAACGTTGTGTGGAGTGACGAATCACGGTACACAATGTGGCGATCCGATTGCAGGGTGTGGGTATGGCGATTGCACGGTGAAAGTCATCTGCCAACAGTAAAATTCGGAGGCGGTGGCGTTATGGTGTGGTCGTGTTTTCCATGGAGGGGCCTTGCACCCGTTGTTGTTTTGCGTGGCACTATCACAGCACAGCCGTACCTTGATGTTTTAAGCACCTTCTTGCTTCCCACTGTTGAAGAGCAATTGGGGGATGGCGATTGCATCTTTGAACACGATCGAACACCTGTTCATAATTCACGGCCTGTGGCGGAGTGGTTACACGACAATAACATTCCTGTAATGGACTGGCCTGCACAGAGTCCTGACCTGAATCCTATAGAACACCTCTGGGATGTTTTGGAACGCCGACTTCGCGTCATGCCTCACCGACCGACATCGATACCTCTCCTCAGTGCAGCATCCCGTGAAGAATGGGCTGCCATTCCCCAAGAAACCTTCCAGCACCTGGCTGAACGTATCCCTGCGAGAGTGGAAGCTGTCATCAAGGCTAACGGTGGCCCAACATCACATTGAATACCAGCATTACCGATGGAGCGCACCACGAACTTGTAAGTCATTTCCAGCCAGGTGTCCGGATACTTTTGATCACGTAGTCTGAATCCCTGTGTTTGCACCTTATGACACCGCTAGTGATGCCACCTGCGGCCTGTTAGTGGTTACTGCACGTAGACGTCGAACATTGCTGGTGGTCCCACAGATGTGGCTGGACCGTGTTACAGGATCTTGCTTAATGCTTCCTCGCTAAAAACCAAAGTCCTGTGTTCCATTTGCGTTTCTGAAGAGTGATTTATTTTCAAAAAAATATTCTTAAGAATTGATTTTATTTACTAGCGATTTATCAAGAACATTAACACATTTAATGTCACTATATGAGCGTGGAAGTAGTTGCCAGGGAGTAACTGATTAAATCATAATCACATTGCTTTTAACAAATGGGAATTTTATTCCTAAAAGCGTTTTTTTTTTAAAAAAAATAAACATTTAAAATTATAAGCAGAAAGCACCCTCTAAATATCAAGTTACAATTTATTCAGAGGCAGGAAGAAACAAGTTTTGACAGTACGAGCTTTTGGGCTGAGAACCTTGCCACTCCCTTTTGACACGGCCGTAGTTACGACTGTTCACAACAACCTCACAAAGACTACACTGGTGCAAATCTGCAACACACCACATTACGTTAAACTAAAAAGCTTTAACAATTCACACAAGCACACAAACTATGCAACCTGTAGGAGGGATGGAAATGGTACAAACACTAAAATTAAATATTAAATTGCCACCGAAGGTGCAACTTCATTTTAACTTCTAAGAAAAGTCTTACGGTGAAAGGGTGGGAACTTTGTATACTAAAATGATCATTTAAATAAAAGCCCATAAAATGCAATATTATATAAAATTCTACAAGGTTGGCCAAACAAGTTAAGATGCTCCACAGTACGCAGATACCGCCTCTCAAGATGGTAGAAAAGATCAAAACATATTTCAGGAATTAGGCCGTTACACTCCAAACAATAAATTCGTTAACACACCAAATGCGACAAACATGACAGAGGCAGCTATTAACGTACCGTAGATTGATAGGGAGATTACCAAACAACCCGCCGGCTGGGGTGGCCGAGCGGTTCTAGGCGCTGCAGTCTGGAATCGCGCGACGACTACGGTCGCAGGTTCGAATCCTGTCTCGGGCATGGATGTGTGTAATGTCCTTAAGTTAGTTAGGTTTAAGTAATTCTAAGTTCTAGGGGACTGATGACCTTAGAAGTTAAGTCCGATAGTGCTCAGAGCCATTTGAACCAGCCAAACAACCCGAACTGCCGGCTGCTGTAACCCGCCCCTACTCCACAAGGGAAAAACGGACCACCCAATTTATGAACAACCACCTTCCCGTGGGTGGGCAAACGGAGAAGAATGGTGGGACGACCCCAAAGCAAAACGGCTGGTGACCTTACCAAGAAAACAAGTAGAATTTAACAAGAGTAAATCAAACAACATATCGACAATCACTTAACTTCTAAAAAACTGAGATTTCTCGAGAAAACCTGGCGCACCACCGCCAAAACGCTCTCCCGAACCGTCCGCTGCCAGCCGCTTCAACGGACGCAGGAAGGCGCGCCGGTCTCCCGTCTCACGGCGTCGCACCGGCCAGACCGATGTCGTGGGTTGACTCCTGCTGCTCTCGTGTCGGCCGCGAAGCCACTACCCCTCGCTATACGGCGCGGCCCACTGGACTCACGTGGCGACCTCACATGCGCCGACGCTCAAGACCAGGGCCGGCCGGGAAATTGTGCACGCGTGCGGTGCTCGTGCACGTGTGCGACTTCCGGGTCACAGCGTGCACGCCGCAGCCGTCAGCGTTCAGGTAGTGCATGTTTCTGCGCACAGATGTCGCTCGTCTGTTACACAAAGTGCGTTATCGACACCTCGTACGTATATCACAACTTGGGCTGTATCTGTAACATCTGTTGCTTCATCGAGTGCAACAGAGAAAGCAACAAAGTATTTAGCCTTATTTATTAGCTGCCTGTGCAGATCGCCGGCCACGGCACTGATACGTCTTTGTCACTGTTTGTTTGGATAGACTGATTTCTTGAAACCTGCTAACGTTCGTGGAACACACAAGTTCTGCAGCATCAATCAGACACCCTTTCACAAACTCCCCTTCGGAAAAGGGTTTCCCAGAAACTAAGAGTTCAAGAAGTATCAGTTACTTTGACGTACAGTAAAATCGAGTTGATGTGTCTCGTCCATTTTCTTAAGGACATTTAATTTTGCTTGCCCTTCTTCACTCTTGAGTACACTACACTCGTCTTTGTGATATGTATTTTAGTGTCTTTCAATTGAAAACTTACACTGGACGCCTATTATTCGCCGGCACAGCAAACACTGTGAGTTTTCGCCAACGGCTACAAAAAAGAATTGCAGTTCCCAGTCATTTTTCTACGACTGAGAACATAGATCTCCCGTCCTTTGCTTTTTCACAGTACCTGCCATTTCTCAGTACTTCTCTGTTAAGGTTACGGTTACCAGGGGTAAATGAGACTGGGTATGTTGCGCTCTTGCTTGTACCACATAAACAGCGAAGTGGAGCCGCCGCCGTTCATTTAGGACACATGTCTAATAACACATGTCGATGTCGCACACGTGCGCACATGTGCAGCACTTCCGCACGTTTGCACACTGAGCAGCGTTTGCCCGGCCCTGCTCAAGACGGACAAGTCATCTCGTGTCTCAGTGCGCCACCGACCAACCGACCGATCCAACCGCCAATGAGCGTTGCCTGAGCAAACTCGAGCAGACTGGCGGCCTAACGCGCAGACTCAGATGCAGGAACTCAGCCCCGACCGGGCGACCTCTCGCCGAGTTCTCTTACTGGCGGAGTGGAAAGACTCTCATTTTGCCGGCTTTAAAGGTTGATCCGAACGAGAGACATTTTAGCACTCCGAACGACAGACAGACACTAACTGCCTCACAAATGCGGACGAGAGACAGAGGAGCAAGCTGGGGACGAGAGACTGACCCAGACTGACCGATTTTTTTTTTTTTTTCATTTATTGAATTTCAACTCCCCCCGAAGGGGGCGGGCTGGCAGCAGCTTAGTATGCCGCTCTTCAGCCGACAGATTTTGTGACAAAGATCAAGAGAACAAATAATAAAAAAAACAGGCGATAAAATCGGAGACTTAGAGAGTAACAAGGCGAAAAGAAATCGTGGAACTTAAAACAACAACACAGGGATGATGATGCTAAGAAAAATACATACGAAGCAGACAGGGAAAACAATAGACAATTAAAAAACACGGCGACAGTCTGGATTCTGTTCGCAAAAGACATAAAATTCACACCTAGCGACAGCATAGTTTCTGTTCGCAACACGAGAAAGACAAACAACACTGAATAGTCACTGGAACACTGCACTAAAAAGTGGGCAAACGTGACACCACAGTCGAGAGCAGGTGGGGGGAAACTGGACAGAAGAGGGGAAAACAATAAAGGGGGGAAAGGAGAGGAAAAGCGAAGGGGGGAGCCGGGAAAGGAGCTGAAGGAGGATGAGGACCCATAAGAGGGGTGGGGGGCAGACGCGACAGGGAGTGGGGTAGGCAGAGGAGGGGAATACAAAAGGACTGGGGGGGGGAGAAGGGAGGTAGGGAGAGGTTGAGTGGCGAGAAAACAGGATGGAAGGGAGGGGGGAAGAGGGAGCCCAGGGAAAGGACAGAGGAAAGGAGGGGGATTAAGGATCAGAGTTGATAGGAGGGATAAATGGAGGGAGAGAGGGCATCATCCGGGAGGGGGAGTTGACGGAGATGGAGGGTGGAGAGATGGAGGGTAGGGGGGACACAACGGTGAAGACGTGGCAGGGGGCGGGGATGGGAGAGGAGAGGAGCAACCAGGGGGTGAGGGGGTTAGACTGGCGAGCTCATAGCGCCCCTTAAATGCACGTGAACAGGCAACCTTTCCGCCTTTCCCACCAGAGGGAGACACGAAAACTGCGATTGCCACAGCGGCGCCACCGACAGAAACGGAGGCCGACTGCTTCACACTACACGCTGCGGCGCGCTCTTCAAAACAGCAACTTTTAGCACGGCTGCTCAGTTTCTACCGCACACAGTTTCAGTTGCTCAATAAGTAACACCCTGTACTGCCTTTGTTTCCTCAGGAACTCCTTGACGGGCGAAGGAAGGCATCGAGATGCCCGTGGCCAAGTTCAGCACGCTGGAGTCTTCTGAAGACGACGAGGAGCTGCTGGTCGACACTGTGGGTGGGTAAGTAGCCCAGCAGAACTACTGAAGATTCTCTTTTATCCGTATTTGTCAGGCAGCGTATGTAAACTGGAGTCACTACAGCCGAGAGAAACTTCAACGAGCATCCATTATCACCTGAGATTGCAGAGAAAACTAGTGAAAAATAGAATGAGAACTTTGAGTCATACCAAGACTGGGTGCGATGATGAGGAAAGATTTGCGGAAGTCTCCAGCTAATGATCCCAATTGCATTTCGTTCCGACGCACCATTGGCGCGTTATTACGAATGTTCCGGAATGTTTTTGAACAAATCTCGTATTGTGGCATTTGACAGGCATCACAGATGAGGTAAAATAATTAATTTCAACCTTACAACGTTTTGTACTTAACCTCAACATTGTAACAATCATTTGCAGTAATACACTACTGGGTATAAAAATTGCTATACCACGAAGATGACGTGCTACAGACGCGAAATTTAACCGACAGCAAGAAGATGCTGTGATAGGCAAATAATTAGCTTTTCAGAGCATTCACACAAGGTTGGCGCCGGTGGCGACACCTACAACGTGCTGACATGAGGAAAGTTTCCAACCGATTTCTCATACACAAACAGCAGTTGACCGGCGTTGCCTGGTGAAACGTTGTTGTGATGCCTCGTGTAAGGAGGAGAAATGCGTACCATCACGTTTCCGACTTTGATAAAGGTCCGATTGTAGCCTATCGCGATTGCGGTTTATAGTATCGCGACATTGCTAAAGTCCAATGACTGTTACCAGAATATGGAATCGGTGGGTTCAGGAGGGTAATACGGGACGTCGTGCTGGATCCCAACGCCCTCGTATCACTAGCAGTAGAGATGACAGGCATCTTATCCGCACGGCTGTAACGGATCGTGCAGCCACGTCTCGATCCCTGAGTCAACAGATGGGGACGTTTGCAAGACAACAACCATCTGCACGAACAGTTCGACGACGTTTGCAGCAGCACGGACTAATAGGTCGGAGACCGTGGCTGCGGTTACCCTTGACGCTGCATCACAGACAGGAGCGCCTGCGATGGTGTACACGACGACGAAACTGGGTGCACGAATGGCAAAAAGTCATTTTTTCGGATGGATCCAGGTTCTGTTTACAGCATCACGATGGTCGCATCATTGTATGGGGTGCCATTGGTTACACGTCTCGGTCACCTCTCGTTCGCATTGATGGCACTTTGAAAAGTGGACATTACATTTCAGATGTGTTACGACCCGTGGCTCTACCCTTCATTCGATCCCTGTGAAACCCTACATTTCAGCAGGATAATGCACGACCGCATGTTGCAGGTCCTGTACGGGCCTTTCTGGATACAGAAAATGTTCGACTGCTTCCCTGGCCAGCACATTCTCCAGATCTCTCACCAACTGAAAACGTCTGGTCAATGGTGGCCGAGCAACTGGCTCGTCACAATACGCCAGTCACTACTCTCGATGAACTGTGGTATCGTGTTGAAGCTGCATGGGCAGCTGTACCTGTACACGCCATCCAAGCTATGTTTCACTCAATGCCCAGGTGTATCAAGGCCGTTATTACGGCCAGAGGTGGTTGTTCTGGGTACTGATTTCTCAGGATCTATGCACCCAAATTGCGTGAAAATGTAATCACATATCAGTTCTAGTATAATATATTTGTCCAATGAATATCCGTTTATCATCTGCATTTCTTCTTGCTGTAGCAATTTTAATGGCCAGTAGTGTAGCTATCATTTGCAATAACAGTTATCTATTGATAGACTATCTTCACGTTGCCGTTCCTGATTCGTACTTTACTTGAAATTATGTGTTATAGACGAACATGTGCGGGTGCACCAGTGGTGTAGGTTTAAATTCATTGATCAGTAGTCAAAATGTACTCCGTAACGGACTTGAACTCTGCCACTGCTTGAATTCTGGATAAAAAAATCAGCGTAGGCGGCCGAAGACTTCCGGCATAAGAAGTCACCCCCATTCTGCCAACGGCCATTGAAACCTTCCTGTCTCCTCTATACCTCTTTTGTTAATGATAACCTTCCCTTTTACGATAACCTATGTAACCTTCCCTTAGGATTTCTATCTCTTGCTTAATAATAACAATTGAAATCATCCCTTTGAAATGTATTCTCTTTCTGAATCTTCGCATACAAATTTAATCGCTACTTATTAAAAGTGATTTTCTGATTATTTCGGCGAAACACAGAATGTGTTACCTGCAATTACCCAAAATTGTTTCTCAACTTTTTTACTGTTAATGGATCGCCATCTGACTGCTACATCGAACCGCGACATGAATATTCTGACTCTGTTTTACTATACTCTATTAGCTGCTGGTGGGCTGTCGTAATAAGTGGCTGTACTTATTACCAAAGCTGACATTATTCTTTAATACCAAAGCTGACGTTATTCTTTAATTAATTTGACTGAAGTTACGTAATTCATAGTTACACTTTTTCTTGACAACAATAAAATTTTGCAGAGTTTTACGTTGATGGTTTTTGGGAATGATTATAATCAGTAATGCTATATTACTGGCAAAAATTAATTATATTCTGAAGGAAATGATTTTACAAACGTTCAAATGGGACTTACTTTTTACAATAATCTTACGGCTAGCATTGGGCAAACATACCTTCGGTAGTCTTGAGTGTCAAAAAAAAAAAAAAAAAAAAAAAAAAAAAAAAAAAAAAAAAAAAAATCCCTAATACAAGTTCCTCTTATGATAATAGTTGGCTGATGTCTCTGTACGTCCGTTTATAGTCTCTTGTAGATCATAGCTAGTGGCTGGCAGACACACCGCTCCTCTCAACCTCTCGCTTCAGACCTGCTACCGACTCGCCGCACTTCACGCTTACTACTGACTTCCTACGAACGCTAAAGTGCAGTCTCTCCCGCCAACAGAGCTTTCTGGTGCAGACAATCCCTGCTACCATACAAAATGTATCAATGCGCGCTCTTTCCAGCTCTTTTCTTAAAATGTATCCATACGTCATCTCTCCCGCCCTTTTTAAAATTACATCTATGTGCGGTCTCTCCTGCCAACAATACTTTGGTGCAGACATTCCATGCTACCACAATTATTTCCAACACGACCAATATTAATTATTCCTACTTAATCCTATTAATAAAATATAAGCATCTTTCATAAATTGTGATTTGACAATATACCATGTCAAAAAGGGCCCTGAACCTCTTTTCATTTTTCCATTTATTTCATTTCTCCATTTATTAATAAATAAACAAATAATAAATGTAAAAAATGGCGGAGAAACGAACAGAGGTTCAGGGCACTCTTTTGCCCAATCTTTTGGCCTTGGGATGGGATAGTGCCCCTAAAGGCCGAAGAATCAGGAATGATCAACGTCACCAGTACTTAGAAAGCAATGGAAACCACTTCGTCAGAGGCACACAATGTGTATCCACAGGACATGTGGCCTGTAACCGAGAAAGTTTCATGTTGATCTCTCCATTGGCAAAAGATTCCGGACTAGTCCCCGATTCAGAGGGTACTGCCAAGGCGGAGATTACCATGAGGAAAACATTGAATGACCAACGAAAGAGTAGAGTTCTACGAGTCGGGGAGTGGAATGTCGGAAGTTTGAACGTGGTAGGGAAGCTACAAAACATAAAAAAAAAATGCGGAGGCTCGATCTGGATACAGCAGGGGTGAGTGAAATGAAGTGGAAAGAAGACAAGGATTGGCGGCCAAAATCTTCTGATTTTGCGAGTGCTGAAGGACGATCTCTTTTAATTGTTAAAACTATTCAACAGCCGAGATCGCATAGAACATTTCTTTATTTAAGCCAGGAGCGTTCAATAGGCTTGGCTGTCATCAACAGGTTAAAAAGCTCTTTGATGTAAAACGTGTTCATCTTACGCTGAACATCGCGCAGAAGATGTCAGGTGGATAAAATAAGCCCGTTATAAAAGGTTAGTTATTGTTAAAATATTTAAAAACATAGAGCACCTTGCACCATGTCGACATACATAATGCCCACAGGCGCTTGTTACATGGCACAGACACGGTAGACAATAGCACATCTGTTTACATATGTTGGACGTATTCTAAACTGTTCACGGTCTATCCCACAGTACAGAGCAGGCAAGCTTCGGAACCCCACGTTCTGTCAACAGTCATGGGCGTCCAACCATTTAGAGCATAGTGGTAATTTCACTGTCCTTCTACCTTTTTCGGCAGATGCTCACGACAGTAGCACGTGAACATTCGACCACCTTCGCCGTTCACAGGCTCTGCGTAATAATACAGTACTGACCATTAAAATTGCTACACAAAAAAGAAATGCAGATGATAAACGGGTATCCATTGGACAATTATATTATACTAGAACTGACATGTGATTACATTTTCACGCAATTTGGGTGTATAGATCCTGAGAAATCTGTATCCAGAACAACCACCTCTGGCCGTAATAACGGCCTTGATACGCCTGGGCGTTGAGTCAAACAGAGCTTGGTTGCAGATTCAACACGATACCACAGTTCATCAAGAGTGGCGTATTGTGACGAGCCAGTTGCTCTGCCGCCATTGACCAGACGTTTTCAATTGGTGAGAGATCTGGAGAATGTGCTGGCCAGGGCAGCAGTCCACCGTTTTCTGTATCCAGAAAGACCCGTACAGGACCTGCAACATGCGGTCGTGCATTATCCTGCTGAAATGTAGGGTTTCGCAGGGATCTAATGAAGGGCAGAGTCACGGGTCGTAACACATCTGAAATGTAACGTCCACTGTTCAAAGTGCCGTCAATGCAGAAAAGAGGTAACCGAGACGTGTAACCAATGGGACCCCATACCATCAGGCCGGGTGATACGCCAGTATGGCGATGACGAATACACGCTTCGAATGTGCGTCCACCGCGGTGTCGCCAAACACGGATGCGACCATCGTGATGCTGTAAACAGAACCTGCATTCATCCGAAAAAATGACGTTTTGCGAATCGTGCACTCAGGTTCGTCGTCGAGTACACCATCGCAGGCGCTCCTGTCTGTGATGCAGCGTCAAGGGTAACCGCAGCCATGGTCTCCGAGCTGATAGTCCGTGCTACCGCAAACGTCGTCGAACTGTTGGTGCAGATGGTTGTTGCCTTGCAAACGTCCCCATCCGTTGACTCAGTGATCGAGACGTGGCTGCACGGTCCGTTACAGCCATGCGGATAAGATGCCTGTCATCTCGACTGCTAGCGATACGAGGCCGTTGGGATCCAGCACGGCTTCCGTATTACCCTCCTGAACCCACCGATTCCATATTCTGCTAACAGTCATTGGATCTCGACTAACGGGAGCAGCAATGTCGCGATACGATAAACCGCAATCGCGATAGGCTACAACCCGACCTTTATCAAAGTCGGAAACGTGATGGTACGCATTTCTCCTCCTTACACGAGGCATCACAACAACGTTTCACCAGGCAACGCCGGTCAACTGCTGTTTGTGTATGAGAAATCGGTTGGAAACTTTCCTCATGTCAGCACGTTGTAGGTGTCGCCACCGGCGCCAACCTTGTGCGACTGCTCTGAAAAGCTAATCATTTGCTTACCACAGCACCTTCTTCCTGTCGGGTAAATTTTGCAACTGTAGCACGTCATCTTCGTGGTGTAGCAATTTTAATGGCCAGTACTGTAACAATGTTCAATCCAGTCACGCAGCTGGTCCGATACTCCATATGCTCGTATTATCTTGATTAGGCTTAGTGCGAGCCACCACTGAAGAGCCAAAGAAACTGGTACACCTGCCTAACGTCGCGTAGGGCCCAAGCGAGCACACAGAAGTGACTCAACGTGACGTGGCATGGACTCGACTAACGTCTGAAGTACTGCTCGAGACAACTGACGCCATGAAACCTGCTGGGTTGTCCACAAATGCGTAACAATACCGGTGGGACGGGGGTTGAGATTTCTTCTGAACAGCAGGTAGCAAGGCATTCCAGATATGCTCAACAATCGTGTCTGGGGAGTTTGGTGGCCAGCGAAAGTGTTTAAACTCAGAGAAGTGTTCCTGGAGCCACTCTGTAGCAATTATCGGTATCGCATTGTCCTCCTGGAGTTGCCCAAATCCGGCGGAATGCACAATGGACACGAATGGATGCAGGTGATCAGACAGGATGCATACGTACGTGACACCTGTATCTAGACGTATCAGGAGTCCCGTATCACTCCAACTGCACACGCCCCACTCCATTACAGAGCCTCCACCAGCTTGAACAGTCCCCTGCTGACATACAGGGTCCACGGATTCGTGAGGTTGTCTCCATACCCGTACATCTACATCTACATGACATCATAAGAAAAAGAGCCTCGTAATGTTCGCGTAAGATATTATTAGCCTCTCCTGTTTGACAGTCATATCGATTAAATCCCCCCATGAACCATGGACCTTGCCGTTGGTGGGGAGGCTTGCGTGCCTCAGCGATACAGATTGCCGTACCGTAGGTGCATCCACAACGGAGGGGTATATGTTGAGAGGCCAGACAAACGTGTGGTTCCTGAAGAGGGGCAGCAGCCTTTTCAGTAGTTGCAGGGGCAACAGTCTGGATGATTGACTGATCTGGCCTTGTAACAATAACCAAAACGGCCTTGCTGTGCTGGTACTGCGAACGGCTGAAAGTATGGGAAAACTACAGCCGTAATTTTTCCCGAGGGCATGCAGCTTTACTGTATGGTTAAATGATGATGGCGTCCTCTTGGGTAAAACATTCCGGAGGTAAAATAGTCCCCCATTCGGATCTCCGGGCGGGGACTACTCGAAAGGACGTCGTTATCAGGAGGAAGAAAACTGGCGTTCTACGGATCGGAGCGTGGAATGTCAGATCCCTTAATCGGGCAGGTAGGTTAGAAAATTTAAAAAGGGAAATGGATAGGTTAAAGTTAGATTTAGTGGGGATTAGTGAAGTTCGGTGGCAGGAGGAACAAGACTTTTGGTCAGGTGATTACAGGGTTATAAACACAAAATCAAATAGGGGTAATGCAGGAGTAGGTTTAATAATGAATAAAAAAATAGGAGTGCGGGTTAGCTACTACAAACAGCATAGTGAACGCATTATTGTGGCCAAGATAGACACAAAGCCCATGCCTACTACAGTAGTACAAGTTTATACGCCAACTAGCTCTGCAGATGATGAAGAAATAGATGAAATGTATGATGAGATAAAAGAAATTATTCAGGTAGTGAAGGGAGACGAAAATTTAATAGTCATGGGTGACTGGAATTCGTCAGTAGGAAAAGGGAGAGAAGGAAACATAGTAGGTGAATATGGATTGGGGGGAAGAAATGAAACAGGAAGCCACCTTGTAGAATTTTGCACAGAGCATAACTTAATCATACCTAACACTTGGTTCAAGAATCATGAAAGAAGGTTGTATACCTGGAAGAATCCTGGAGATACTAAAAGGTATCAGATAGATTATATAATCGTAAGACAGAGATTTAGGAACCAGGTTTTAAATTGTAAGATATTTCCAGGGGCAGATGTGCACTCTGATCACAATCTATTGGTTATGAACTGCAGATTGAAACTGAAGAAACTGCAAAAAGGTGGGAATTTAAGGAGATGGGACCTGGATAAACTGAAAGAACCAGAGGTTGTACAGAGTTTCAGGGAGAGCATAAGGGAACGATTGACAGGAATGGGGGAAAGAAATACAGTAGAAGAAGAATGGGCAGCTCTGAGTGATGAAGTAGTGAAGGCAGCAGACGATCAAGCAGGTAAAAAGACGAGGGCTAATAGAAATCCTTGGGTAACAGAAGAAATATTGAATTTAACTGATGAAAGGAGAAAATATAAAAACGCAGTAAATGAGGCAGGCAAAAAGGAATACAAACGTTTCAAAAATGAGATCGACAGGAAGTGCAAAATGGCTAAGCAGGGATGGCTAGAGAACAAATGTAAGGATGTAGAGGCTTGTCTCACTAGGGGTAAGATAGATACTGCCTACAGGAAAATTAGAGAGACCTTTGGAGAGAAGAGAACCACTTGTATGAATATCAAGAGCTCAGATGGCAACCCAGTTCTAAGCAAAGAAGGGAAGGCAGAAAGGTGGAAGGAGTATATAGAGGGTTTATACAAGGGCGATGTACTTGAGGACAATATTATGGAAATGGAAGAGGATGTAGATGAAGACAAAATGGGAGATAAGATACTGCGTGATGAGTTTGACACAGCACTGAAAGACCTGAGTCGCAACAAGGCCCCGGGAGTAGACAACATTCCATTAGAACTACTGATGGCCTTGGGAGAGCCATTCATGACAAAACTCTACCATCTGGTGAGCAAGATGTATGAGACAGGCGAAATACCCTCAGACTTCAAGAAGAATATAATAATTCCAATCCCAAAGAAAGCAGGTGTTGACGGATGTGAAAATTATCGAACTATCAGTTTAATAAGTCACAGCTGCAAAATACTAACGCGAATTCTTTACAGACGAATGGAAAAACTGGTAGAAGCGGACCTCGGGGAAGATCAGTTTGGATTCCGTAGAAATGTTGGAACACGTGAGGCAATACTAACCTTACGACTTATCTTAGAAACTAGATTAATGAAAGGCAAACCTATGTTTCTAGCATTTGTAGACTTAGAGAAAGCTTTTGACAATGTTAACTGGAATACTCTCTTTCAAATTCTGAAGGTGGCAAGGGTAAAATACAGGGAGCGAAAGTCCATTTACAATTTGTACAGAAACCAGATGACAGTTATAAGAGTCGAGGGGTACGAAAGGGAAGCAGTGGTGGGAGTGAGACAGGGTTGTAGCCTCTCCCCGATGTTATTCAATCTGTATATTGAGCAAGCAGTAAAGGAAACAAAAGATAAATTCGGAGTACGTATTAAAATCATGGAGAAGAAGTAAAAACTTTGAGGTTCGCCGATGACATTGTAATTCTGTCAGAGACAGCAAAGGACTTTGAAGAGCAGTTGAACGGAATGGACAGCGTCTTGAAAGGAGGATATAAGATGAACATCAACAAAAAGCAAAACGAGGATAATGGAATGTAGTCGAATTAAGTCGGGTGATGCTGAGGGAATTAGATTAGGAAATGAGACACTTAAAGTAGTAAAGGAGTTTTGCTATTTAGGGAGCAAAGTAACTGATGATGGTCGAAGTAGAGAGGATATAAAATGTAGACTGGCAATGGGAAGGAAAGCGTTTCTGAAGAAGAGAAATTTGTTAACATCGAGTACAGATTTAAATGTCAGGAAGTCGTTTCTGAAAGTATTTGTATGGAGTGTAGCCATGTATGGAAGTGAAACATGGACGATAAATAGTTTGGACAAGAAGAGAATAGAAGCTTTCGAAATGTGGTGCTACAGAAGAATGCTGAAGATGAGGTGGGTAGATCACGTAACTAATGAGGAGGTATTGAATAGAATTGGGGAGAAGTCAAGTTTGTGGCACAACTTGACTAGGAGAAGGAATCGGTTGGTAGGACATGTTTTGAGGCATCAAGTGATCATAAATTTAGCATTGGAGGGCAGCGTGGAGGGTAAAAATCGTAGAGGGAGACCAAGAGATGAATACACTAAGCAGATTCAGAAGGATGTAGGTTGCAGTAGGTACTGGGAGATGAAGAAGCTTGCACAGGATAGAGTAGCATGGAGAGCTGCATCAAACCAGTCTCAGGACTGAAAACCACAACAACAACATCGATTAAATAGTTCGGCGTAGAGTAGCAAAGCGATGTGAAATCAAACGAGCACATAAGGTCGATAGCAGGGAAGTCGAATTGTCGACTTAGGTTTGTTGGAAGAATTCTAGGAAAGTCTGATTCATCTATGAAGGAGACTGCATATAGAACAATAGTGTGGCCCATTCTTAAGTAGTGCTAGAATGTTTCGGATCGCTACTACGTTTGATTAAAGGAAGATGTTGAAGCATTTCAAAAATGGTTCAAATGGCTCTGAACACTATGGGACTTAACATCTGAGGTCATCATTCCCCTAGAACTTAGAACTACTTAAACTTGACTAACCTAAGGACATCACACACGTCCGTGCCATACCGTAGCGTCGCGCGGTTCCGGACTGAAGCGGCTAGAATCGCTCGGCCACATCGGCCGGCTTGAACCATTTCAGAGGTATACTGCTAGATTTGTTACTGGTAGGTTGAATCAGCACGTGAGTATTACGTAAGTGCTCCGTGAACTCGAGTGGGTATACCTGCAGGGAAGGCGACGTTCTTTTTGCGAAACAATATTGAGAAGATCTAGAGAAGCGACATTTCGAAGTGACTGTAGAATGATTCGCCTGCCCTAACGTACGAGAGTGGCTTGAAAAGTTCTCGGAACGGAATAGAGAAAAAAAGTACTTACATCACTAAAACTTTTTTTTATTTACCAATGTAGTCTCCTTGTAGATTAATGCACTTGGTCCAACGATGTTCCAGTGCCTCGATTCCATCTGGAAAATGAATTTCCTCCAGGCCTGGAAAATAGTTGTCAACTCCGGCTACCAATTCTTCGTTTGAAGTGAATCTTCGTCCACCAAGAAAAAATTTCAGTTTTGCGAAGAGACGGAAGTCTGACGGAGCCATAGCAGGTGAGTAAGGCGGGTGTGGCAACAGTTCATACCTTAGTTCGTGTAATGTTGCCATGGCGACGGGGTGCGTTTTCGATCTAGCGTCAGGAGTCGTGGTAGCCATCTTGCAGATAATTTTTTCATTTCTGATCCTTCAGTTAAAACGTGATATACCTTTTCAGATGACATCTGGCAAGCGTGAGCAATCGGCGATCTTCCGTGACCATTTTGTGCACTTTTGCAATGATATCTGGAGTAGTCTGCATCTACATATATACTCCGCTAGCCATCAAGCAGCGTGTGGCGGAGGGCACTATTCGCGCCAAAGTCATATTTCCCACCCTCTGTTCCACTCGCGAGTGACAAACGACTGTCTGAACGCCTCAGTACGAGCTCTTATTTCCCTTATCTTTGAATGGTGATCATTTCGTGATTTGAAAGTTGGTGGTGATAATATATGCTCTACATCCTCGGCGAAGATCGGATTTCGGAATTTAGTGAGCAGCTCCTTCTGTTTAGCGCGTTACCCATCCGCTTGATACAATTTGAAACGCGACTCGTCCGCCCAGGGAACATGTTTCCAGTCACCAACAGTCCAATGTCGATGTTGACGGGCCCAGGCTAGGCGTAAACCTTTGTGTCGTGCAGTCATCAAGGGTACACGAGTGGGCCTTCGCCTCTGAAAGCCTATCTCTATGATGTTTCGTCGAATGGTTCGCAAGCTGACACTCGTTGATGGCCCAGGATTGAAATCTGCAGCAATTTGCGGAAAGGTTGCACTTCTGTCACGTCGAACGATTCTCTTCAGTCGTCGTCGGTCCCGTTCTTGGAGGATCTGTTTCAGGCCGCAGCGATGTCGGAGATTTGATGTTTTACCTGATTCCTGATATTCTCGGTACACTCGTGAAATGGTCGTACGGGAAAATCCCCACTTCATCGCTACCTCGCAGATGCTGTGTCCGCCGGCCAGCGTGGCCGAGCGGTTCTGGGCACTACAGTCTGGAACCGCGCGACCGCTACGGTCGCACGTTCGAATCCTGCCTCGGGCATGGATGTGTGTGATGTGCTTAGGTTGGTTAGGTTTAAGTAGTTCTAAGTTCTAGGGGACTGATGACCTCAGGTGTTAAGTCCCATAGTGCTCAGAGCCATTAGATCCATTTTGAGATGCTGTGTCCCATCGCTGGTGCGCCGACTATAGCACCACGTTCAAACTCACTTAAATCTTGATAACCTGCCATTGTAGCAGCAGTAACCCATGTAACAACTGCGCCAGACACTTGTTGTCTTGTATCTCTGTATTTGACTGCATATGCCTATAACAGTATCTTTGGCGCTTCAGTGTACTTTATCAGACACCTTCTTGAGCCGCGCGGGATTAGCCGAGCGGTCTCAGGCGCTGCAGTCATGGACAGTGCGGCTGGTCCCGGCGGAGGTTCGAGTCCTCCCTCGGGCATGGGTGTGTGTGTTTGTCCTTAGGATAATTTAGGTTAAGTAGTGTGTAAGCTTAGGGACTGATGACCTTACCAGTTAAGTCCCATAAGATTTCACACACATTTGAACATTTGAACCTTCTTGAGGTCGAGGATCACTGCATCAGTAGCTAGTTTTTGATCGTCAGAATGGAAGAAATTCTGCAGCAGTGAAGTTCGAGTCCGCAAGTTCTGCTCCAGTTATCTAAGTCGCAGACAGGTTACTCTTTGCTTTTTTTTTGGGGGGGGGGGGGTTGACCGTGAAATGTTGTGGGATTGACCGTCTCGGTATGACGCAATGCAGACCTGCAGTTGCTAATAGAATCAAGATCAGGTCGTGAGCCCTCTTGACAACGACCACACCCCGGGCCTTCTGACGAAGATCGGTCGAAAAACAGGTTTCTGACGCAACAGCAGATGTCCGCGCATCACTGAAGATTGCTGTTGTTGTTACGGGCGCCTCGTGTGTGTACCCGAGAATCGACGAACTGACGCAAACAGCGGTGAACGTTGCGTTGCGCAGAAAACGTGTGCCACACGTTAACTGGATCTGAGGTAACGCGCAGGTAGGGAAGACGCGCGGTCCGGGGGTAGGCTCTTTCACAGATAAGATCCTCGGTCCCTGGTTCGAAACCAAGCACTGTGCGAATCTGGAATAAAAATCTTCAGCAACGGCGGCCGGTGACTTTCGCCACCAGGGGTCAGTCCCGTTTTGCGAAAGGACTTTTCAAAGAGGAGCGGACATAGTTAAAAGATATCTTCTAGATTTCTATTACGCGATAAGTCACCCAAATAGATAGACGTAAACTATCCCGAGAGTGCCCACGTACGAACTTTCAACTGGCTTGAAATGAGTACTCCAGGAATACACTAGAGTCATCTACGTACCGCTCCTTATAGGGATCATGACGACATACATTAATCAGAGCATGCATGGCAGTACTTAAAGAACCAGTCCTCCTGCATTCCATATGTGAATGCATCTGTAAGAAGCCCTACAAACTGGTAGAATTGGAAGTACCCTCTGCCATGAACTTCACAGTAGTTTGCGGAGTGTGAGTTATATATAGATTGTACGGAAATTTTGATCCCATTAAGGGTCTTAAGAAAATGCTAAATCCGGAAGGATGTGAACACATTTTACACCATCGTGTATTGCCTATAGAATACGAGACAGCAGTTTGTGGACAATAAAAACAAACAAGCACAGTCCAAAAAAATGTTCAAATGTGTGTGAAATCTTACGGGACTTAACTGCTAAGGTCATCAGTCCCTAAGCTTACACACTACTTAACCTAAATTATCCTAAGGACAAACACACACACCCATGCCCGAGGGAGGACTCGAACCTCCGCCGCGACCAGCCGCACAGTCCATGACTGCAGCGCCGCAGACCGCTCGGAGCACAGTCCAAACAGGCTTTGAATGCCTAACGACACCGACCGGCCGTCGTGCCATCCTCTGTCCTTAGAAGACACCGGATTCATTGATTGGCGACTCCATGCAGTTTTGTGTGCACCACGACCAAATAGTGGATAGAATAACTTAGTTTACGTGATCGCTCTAAGCTTGTGACTATAGCTTGATGCCAGTACCTACCAATTTTAATTGTATATTACAGCACTGAGGACGGTCACTAAGTGACTGAAAATCGATTTTGCTGACAATAAAACAACAAAATATGGGCAATGCTGATTTTTCTTCGAATTCTATCACCGGATTCAGACACGGAGGACCACGTGGTCAGCACACCGCTGCCCCAGCCGTTGTCAGTTTTCGTGATCGGAGCCGCTACTTCTCAGTCCAGTAGCTCCTCAATTGACCTCATCAAGGGCTGAGTGCACCCCGATCGCCGACAGCGCTCGGCAGACTGGATGGACACCCATCGAAGTGCTGGCCCAGCCAGACAGCACTTAACTTCGATGATCTGACGGGAACCGGTGTTTACCATTGCGGCAAGGCCGCTGGACTAGTTGTGGACAATAACATTCCCCAAATCCACTTGCCTGCACAGAATCCCCAACCTCAACCAAATGGATCATCTTTGGCTGGAATCAGAACACCGACTTCACTGTAGACCCGAGTGTACAATATCACTACGGTCTCTGATTTTGGTTCTCGAAGAGGAATTGGCTACATTCCTCCACAGATATTCACTGAAAGTGTCCCCAGGACAACTGAAGCCCGTACTACAAAAAAAAAATGGTTCAAATGGGTTTGAGCACTATGCGACTTAATATCTGTCAGGTCATCAGTCCCCTAGAACTCAGAACTACTTAAACCTAACTAACCTAACGACATCACACACATCCATGCCCGAGGCAGGATTCGAACCTGCGACCGTAGCGGTCTCTACATCTACATCCATACTACGCAAGCCACCACGACGGTATGTGGCGGAGGGTACCTTGAGTAACTCTATCGGTTCTTTCTATTCCAGTCTCCTGTTGTTCGTCCAAAGAAGGATTGTCGGTATGGCTCTGTGTGGGCTCTAATCTCTCTGACTTTATCCTCATGGTCTCTTCGCGAGATATACGTAGGAGGGAGCAATATACTGCTCGACTCCTCGCTGAAGGTATGTTCTCGAAGCTTCAACAAAAGCCCGTACCGAGCTACTGAGTGTCTCTCTTGCAGAATCTTCTACTGGAGTTTATCTATCATCTCCACAACGCTTTCGCGATTACTAAATGATCCTTTAACGAAGCGCGCTCCTCTCCGTTGGATCTTGTCTGTCTCTCCTATCAGCCCTATCTGGTACGGATCCCACACTGCTGAGCAGTATTCAAGCATTGGGCGAACAAGCGTACTGTAACCTACTTCCTTTGTTTCCGGATTGCATTTCTTTAGGATTCTTCCAATGAATCTCACTCTGGCATCTCCTTTACTGACGATCAATTTTATATGATCATTCCATTTTAAATCACTCCTAATGCGTACTCCCAGATAATTTGTGGAATTAACTGCTTCCAGTTGCTGACCTGCTATATTGTAGCTAAATGATAAGGGATCTTTCTTTCTATGCATTCGCACCACATTACACTTGTCTACATTCCCTGCAACATGCGTCAATTCGCTGCAGATCCTCCTGCATTTCAGTAAAATTTTCCATTGTTACAACCTCTCGATACACCACAGCATCATCTGCAAAAAGCCTCAGTGAACTTCAGATGTCATCCACAAGGTCATTTATATATATTGTGAATAGCAACGGTCCTACGACACTCCCCTGCGGCACACATGAAATCGCTCTTGCTTCGGAAGACTTCTCTCCATTGAGAATGACATGCTGCGTTCTGTTATCTAGGAACTCTTCAATCCAATCACACAATTGGTCTGATAGTCCGTATGCTCTTACTTTGTTCATTAAACGACTGTGGGGAACTGTATCGAACGCCTTGCGGAAGTCAAGAAACACGGCATCTACCTGGGAACCCGTGTCTATGGCCCTCTGAGTCTCGTGGACGAATAGCGCGAGCTGGGTTGCACACGATCGTCTTTTTCGAAACCCGTGCTGATTCCTACAGAGTAGATTTCTAGTCTCCAGAAAAGTCATTATACTCGAACATAATACGTGTTCCAAAATTCTACAACTGTTCGGCGTTAGAGATATAGGTCTACAGTTCTGCACATCTGTTAGACGTCCCTTCTTGAAAACGGGGATGACCTGTGCCCTTTTCCAATCCTTTGGAACGCTACGCTCTTCTAGAGACCTACGGTACACCGCTGCAAGAAGGGGGGCAAGTTCCTTTCGCGTACTCTGTGTAAAATCGAACTGGTATCCCATCAGGTCCAGCCGGCTTTCCTCTTTTGAGCGATTTTAATTGTTTCTCTATCCCTCTGTCGTCAATTTCGGTACCTACCATTTTGTCATCTGTGCGACAATCTAGAGAAGGGAGTACAGTCTTCCTCTGTGAAACAGCTTTGGAAAAAGACATTTAGGTCGGCCGGCGTAGCCGTGCGGTTCTAGGCGCTTCAGTCTGAAATCGCGCGACCGCTACGATCGCAGTTCCGAATCCTGCCTCGGGCATGGGTGTGTGTGATGTCCTTAGGTTAGTTAGGTTTAAGTAGTTCTAAGTTCTAGGGGACTGATGAGCAGAGCAGTTGAGTCCTATAGTGGTCAGAGCCATTTAGTATTTCAAATGGCTCTGAGCACTATGGGACTCAACTGCTCTGGTCATCAGTCCCCTAGAACTTAGAACTACTTAAACCTAACTAACCTAAGGACATCACACACACCCATGCCCGAGGCAGGATTCGAACCTGCGACCGTAGCAACAGCGCGGCTCCGGACTGGAGCGCCTAGAACCGCACGGCCACCGCGCCCGGCATTTAGTATTTCGACCTTTAGTTTGTCATCCTCTGTTTCAGTACCATTTTGGTCACAGAGTGTCGGGACATTTTGTTTTGATCCACCTACCGCTTTGACATAAGACCGAAATTTCTTATGATCCAGACTGAACCGCCTAGAACCGGTCGGCCACTCCGGCCGGCCCCCTACTACAGTCCACTGTCCGGACACTTGTGATCAGCAGATGTACGATCCTGTGGTTGACGCCGCAGACGAGCTTCGAAACTTTCCACCGACGCAGTTTGTTTTCGGGAACTTCATTAGGGTGAGACGGTGGCGGGATGGAGGGGGGCTACCTGGCACGCGCGGCAGCAGAAAGTGTTCTGCGACGCAGATGCCCGCCGTCTGCATATTCAGCAGCGCCGCCGTCAACAAACACTGCCCTACCTGGCGCGGTGACGTCACAGCGGCCGTAATCGCCGCCACACTGCGTTACAGCAGTAGCCCGGCGCGAGAGGGCGGCGGAATTTCCGGACAGCGGAGGCACGTGCCGGGGGCCACGTGGCGCGTAACGGGGCCGTGACGTCACAGCACGTGCCCGGCGGCGGGCGCACGTCGGGTCCACAACTGGGCGCAGACTCCGGGAGTCGAACCGAGGACCGCGTCGCTGGGTCACCGCTACATCGGCGTCTGGCGAACGTCTCACGTGCTACTGTACGGATGAAAAGCGCAGGTGACGCCTGTGTATAAGAAGGGTAGAAGGACAGATCCTCAAAATTACAGACCAATATCCTTAACATCGGTTTGTTGCAGGATTCTCGAACATATTCTCAGTTCGAATGTAATGAATTTCCTCGAGACAGAGGAGTTGCTGTCCACGCATCAGCACGGCTTTAGAAAGCATCGCTCCTGCGAAACGCAACTCGCCCTTTTTTCACACGATATCTTAAGAACCGTGGATGAAGGGTATCAGACGGATGCCATATTCCTTGACTTCCGGAAAGCGTTTGATTCGATGCCCCACTGCAGACTCCTAACTAAGGTACGAGCATATGGGATTGGTTCCCATGTATGTGAGTGGCTGGAAGACTTCTTAAGTAATAGAACCCAGTACGTTGTCCTCGATGGTGAGTGTTCATCGGAGGTGAGGGTATCATCTGGAGTGCCCCAGGGAAGTGTGGTAGGTCCGCTGTTGTTTTCTATCTACATACATGGTCTTTTGGATAGGGTGGATAGCAATGTGCGGCTGTTTGCTGATGATGCTGTGGTGTACAGGAAGGTGTCGTCGTTGAGTGACTGTCGGAGGATACAAGATGACTTGGACAGGATTTGTGATTGGTGTAAAGAATGGCAGCTAACTCTAAATATAGATAAATGTAAATTAATGCAGATGAATAGGAAAAAGAATCCCGTAATGTTTGAATACTCCATTAGTAGTGTAGCGCTTGACACAGTCATGTCTATTAAATATTTGGGCGTAACATTGCAGAGCGATATGAAGTGGGACGAGCATGTAATGACAGTTGTGGAGAAGGCGGATAGTCGTCTTCGGTTCATTGGTAGAATTTTGGGAAGATGTGGTTCATCTGTAAAGGAGACCGCTTATAAAACACTAATACGACCTATTCTCGAGTACTGCTCTAGCGTTTGGGATCCCTATGAGGTCGAATTGGGGGAGGACATAAAAGCAATTCAGAGGCGGGTGCTAGATTTCTTACTGGTAGGTTTGATCATCACGCGAGTGTTACGGAAATGCTTCAGGAACTCGGGTGGGAAAGGAGGTGTTCTTTTCGTGAATCGCTACTGAGGAAATTTAGAGAACCAGCATTTGACGCTGACTGCAGTACAATTTTACTGCCGCCAACTTACATTTCGCGGAAAGAGCCCAAAGATAAGAGAGATTAGGGCTGGTACAGAGGCATATAGGCGGTTATTTTTCCCTCGTTCTGTCTGGGAGTGGAACAGTGAGAGAAGATGGTAGTTGTGATACGAGGTACCCTCCGCCATGCACCGTATGGTGGATTGCGGAGTATGTATGTAGATGTAGATGTAGAACTTCAATAAAACCGACAAACCGCATGGGACGGAAGAAAGGTTATGCGAACGTGTGTCCGGAAATGCATCGTTGCCACGGTGGACGGCGCTGGCGAATGGTAAGCTCCTTCGACCACTTGCCGTGTGTTCCTTCTGTGTTGCAGGCTGTGTGAGTGACGCATCGTACTGTAAGCAGCAGAACTCGTAAGCGTACTGTCATATCGCTGGTTTTAGTTGTGGAGTATCTTTGCGGGCAGCCGCGTCTAGAGCAGGGGTCTCCAACTACGGCCCGCCTCAGCTGGCCGGACATCCCCGGTATGCGGCCCGCTAGTGGCTAGCGTCGCTGCCTCTGGGTCACGGGGTCACGCGTTCGATTCCTGGCCGGATTGTGGATTTTCTCTGCCCGGGGACTGGGTGTTTGTGTTGTCCCCACCGTTTCATCATCTTCATCATAATTCGCGATCGTGGCTAAAATTTGTGACGGTACAAACCCCCGTTACTACACTACTGGCCATTAAAATTGCTAAACCACGAAGATGACGTGCTACAGACGCGAAATTTAACCGACAGGAAGAAGATGCTGTGATATGCAAATGATTAGCTTTTCAGAGCATTCACACAAGGTTCGCGCCAGTGGCGACACCTGCAACGTGCTGACACGACGAAAGTTTCCAACCGATTTCTCATACACAAACAGCAGTTGACCGGCGTTGCCTGGTGAAACGTTGTTGTGATGCCTCGTGTAAGGAGGAGAAATGCGTACCATCACGTATCCGACTTTGATAAAGGTCGGATTGTAGCCTATTGCGATTGCTGTTTATCGTATCGCGACATTGCTGCTCGCGTTGGTCGAGATCCAATGACTGTTAGCAGACTATGGAATCGGTGGGTTCAGGAGGGTAATACGGAACGCCGTGCTGGATCCCAACGGCCTCGTATCACTAGCAGTCGAGATGACAGGCATCTTATCCGCACGGCTGTAACGGATCGTGCAGCCACGTCTCAGATCCCCGAGTCGACAGATGGGCACGTTTGCAAGACAACAACCATCTGCACCAACAGTTCGACGACATTTGCAGCAGCACAGACTATCAGCTCGGAGACCGTGGGTGCGGTTACCCTTGACGCTGCATCACAGACAGGAGCGCCTGCGATGGTGTACTCGACGACTAACCTGGCAAAACGTCATTTTTTCGGATGAATCCAGGTTCTGTTTACAGTATCACGATGGTCGTATCCGTGTTTGGCGAAATGGCGGTGAACGCACATTGGAAGTGTGTATTCGTCATCGCCATACTGGCGTATCAGCCGGCATGATGGTATGGGGTGCCATCGGTTACACGTCTCGGTCACCTCTTGTTCGCATTGACGGCACTATGAACAGTGGACGTTACATTTCAGATGTGTTACGACCCGTGGCTATACCATTCATTCGATCCCTGCGAAACCCTAGATTTCAGCAGGATAATGCACGACCGCATGTGAGAGGCCCTGTACGGCCCTTTCTGGATACAGAAAATGTTCCACTGCTGTCCTGGCCAGCACATTCTCCAGATCTCTCACGAGTTGAAAACGTCTGGTCAATGGTGGCCGAGCAACTGGCTCATCACAACACGCCAGTCACTACTCTCGATGAACTGTGGTATCGTGTTGAAGCTGCACGGGCAGCTGTACCTGTACACGCCATCCGAGCTCTGTTTGAGTCAATGTCCAGGTGTATCGAGGCCGTTATTACGGCCAGAGGTGGTTGTTCTGGGTACTGATTTCTCAGGATCTATGCACCCAAACTGCGTGAAAATGTAATCACACGTGAGTTGTAGTGTAATATATTTGTCCAATGAATACCCGTTTATCATGTGCATTTCTTGTTGGTGTAGCAATTTTATTTGCCAGTAGTGTACGTGGTTGGAGGAGCACCAGAATGAGTTTACTGTTCTGCCCTGGACAACAAACTGCCCCGACTCGAACCTGATCGTCCGCAGCTCGTGGTCTGGTGGTTGGCGTTGTTGCCTCTGGATCACGGGGTCCCGGGTTCGATCCCCGGCCGGATTGTGATTTTTCTCTGCCCGGGGGATTGGGTGTTTGTGTTGTCACCACCGTTTCATCATCTTCATCATAATTCGCGACCGTGGCTGAAATAGGACTGCGTGAAGATTGGGACATTGTACAGGCGCTGATGGCCTCCCACTTGAACACCACATAAATCAAACATGGTCATCATCGAAGATAATCGAGAATCCGCGGGACCATCTGGATCGGGCTGTTCGCACCTCGGATCCTCGACAGAGAAACCTGGCGCAGATGGCCAACGCACTGCAGTCGACCCATCTCGACACCTGCGTCCCAACAGATCCTCCGCCTCGCGCTGGAAGATGTGGTCATTCGAGCTTCTCACAGGTGGTCACGTTACTGCAGCTGGACACACAGTGTACTCGCGTACGCTCCAGCCGGTGACTGTTTCTATCTGCGCTCTTCTGCCTGTTTGACTTCCGCCAGGATCCAAACACTTGTTGCGCGTCGCTCGCCCGACGCCCGCTCCGCTAAAATACGGCGAAAGGCCGGCGAACGTCACACCGCGGTTACGTCACTCAGGACGTGGCCAGCAGCCAATTCAGCTCGCTCTCATCTCCCCGTCTGTCCAGACGAGCTGGACTCGTACAAGCCTATCGTTTATTTATTTATTTATACGAGGTTGCGTTTCCGCTGCCGCTGTCAATGCATCGTCAGATCTGCAATCCGCATTACGAACAGTCTAAAACGGTCCGGACGTAGTGTATCTAGAGCAGCGGCTCGCAGACATTTTATCACTGCGTACCAGTTGACATTTGGGCGTACCACTCTACTCCGATCACTGAATATTGTAATCCCGAAATCCTCGAAAAATAAGCGAAAGATATACCTATTCAGAAAAGCAGATAAAAATTCACTTGACGCCTTCCTGAGCGACAATCTCCACTCAAAAATGGCTCTGAGCACTATGGGACTTAACTTCTAAGGTCATCGGTCCCCTACAACGTAGAACTACTTAAACCTAACTAACCTAAGGACATCACACACATCCATGCCCGAGGCAGGATTCGAACCTGCGACCGTAGCGGTCGCGCGGTTCCAGGCTGAAGCGCCTAGAACCGCTCGGCCACACCGGCCGGCTCAATCTCCACTCATTCCAAATTAATAATATAAGTGTAGACCAGATGTGGCTTAAATTCAGAGTAATAGTATCGGCAGCAATTGAGAGGTTTACACCAAATAAACTAACAAACGACGGAGCTGATCCTCCTTGGTACACAAAACGGGTTAGAACACTGTTGGAGAAACAGCGAAACAACCGTGCCACATTTCAACAGACGCAAAATCCCCAAGATGGCGATGTTTTACAGAAGCTCGAAATTTAGAGCGGACTTTAATGCGAGAAGCGTACAACAGTTTCCACAACGAAACTTTGTCTCGAAACCTGGCAGAAAATCCAAAGAGATTCTGGTTGTAAGTGAAGTATGTTAGCGGCAAGAAACAATCAATGCCTTCTCTGCGCGATAGCAATGGAGATACTATCGAAGACAGTGCCGCCAAAGCAGAGTTACTAAACACAGCCTTCCAAACTGCCTTCACAAAAGAAGACGAAGTAAATATTCCAGAATTCTAATCGATAACAGCTGCCAACATGAGTAACGTAGAAGTAAATATCCTCGGAGTAGTGGAGCAACTTAAATCACTTAGTAAAAGCGAGTCTTCTGGTCCAGAATGTATACCAATTAGATTCCTTTCGGAGTATGCTGTTGCATTAGCTCCATACTTAAGAGTCATATACAACCGTTCGCTCGACGAAAGATCCGTACCCAAAGACTGGAAAGTTGCACAGGTCACACCAATATTCAAGAAAGGTAGTAGGAGTAATCCACTAAATTACAGGCCCATATCGTTAACGTCGATAAGCAGCAGGATTTTAGAACATATATTGTGTTCGAACATTATGAATTACCTCGAAGGAAACGGTCTATTGAGACACAGTCAGCATGGTTTTAGAAAACATCGTTCTTGTGAAACACAACTAGCTCTTTATTCACATGAAGTGTTGAGTGCTATTGACAAGGGATTTCAGATCGATTCCGTATTTCTGGATTTCCGCAAGGCTTTTGACACTGTTCCACAAAAGCGGCTCGTAGTAAAATTGCGTGCTTATGCAATATCGTCTCAGTTATGTGACTGCATTTGCGATTTCCTGTCAGAGAGGTCAAAGTTCGTAGTAATTGACAGAAAGTCATAGAGTAAAACAGAAGTGTTTTCTGGCGTTTCTCAAGGTAGTGTTATAGGCCCTTTGCTGTTCCTTATCTATACAAACGATTTGGGAGACAATGTGAGCAGCCGTCTTCGGTTGTTTGCAGATGACGCTGTCATTTATCGACTAATAAAGTCATCAGAAGATCAAAACAAACTTCAAAACGATATGAGACAAATATCTGAATGGTGCGAAAAGTGGCAATTGACCCTAAATAACGAAAAATGTGAAGTCATCCACATGAGTGCTAAAAGGAACTCGTTAAACTTCGGTTACACGATAAATCAGTCTAAGTGAAAAGCCGTAAATTCAACTAAATACCAAGGTATTACAATTACGAAGGAACACACAGAAAATGTTGTGGGGAACGCTAACCAAAGACTGCGTTTTATTGGCACGACACTTGGAAAATGTAACAGACCTACTAAGGACGCTTGTCCGTCCTCTTTTAGAATACTGCTGCGCGGTGTGGGATCCTTACCAGATAGGACTGACGGAGAACATCGAAAAAGTTCAAACAAAGGCAGCACGTTTTGTATTATCGTGAAATATGGGAGAGAGTGTCACAGAAATGATACAGGATTTGGGCTGGAAATCATTGAAAGAAAGGCGTGTTTCGTTGCGACGGAATCTTGTTACGAAATTCCAATAACCAACCTTCTCCTCCGAATGCGAAAATATTTTGTTGACACCGACCTACAAAGGGAGGAACGATCACCACGATAAAATAACGGAAATCTGAGCTCGCACGGAAAGATATAGGTGTTCAATCTTTCCGCGCGCTATACGAGATTGAAATAATAAGAGAATTGTGACGGTAGTTCGATGAACCCTCTGTCAGGCACTTAAATGAGATTTGCAGAGTATCCATGTAGATGTAGATGTAATGAACCCTGAAGTGGAAGGTGTAGGTTGAGCCATGACTACCCCGCACAGCGCTGAGGGACGGAATAATTTTCGCCACGTTTCTCAGTGCAGACACCACGAGTCCGGTTTTTGCGCCGTTGCCGATCAACTAGTAAGTATGGCAGAAGTGTGAAACACTAGTAATAAGTTTTAGTGGAAGCACTTTTCTACACAGTTGTCTATGGTCACATGCAGCTACCGATCTACGATATTTGTCAACCGGGGCAAAATCCTGGTAGTGGCGCCCGAGAGTTCGAGATAGAACGTCAAAACGTTCAAAAAACCGATTTTTCAATAAAGAAGTTCATTTTGTAGCGGACATCTTTCTGAAAAGTTTGATATATAAAACATTCACTATGTGATCAAAAGTATCCGGACGCCTGGTCGAAACTAACTTACAAGTTCGTGGCGCCCTCCGTCGGTAATGCTGGAATTCAGTATGGTGTTGGCCCACCCTAAGCCTTGATGACAGCTTCCACTCTCGCAGGGATACGTTCAATCAGGTGCTGGAAGGTTTCTTGGGGAATGGCAGCCCATTCTTCACGGAGTGCTGCACTGAGGAGAGGTATCGATGTCGGTCGGTGAGGCCTGGCACGAAGTCGGCGTTCCAAAACATCCCAGAGGTGTTCTGTAGGATTCAGGTCAGGACTCAGTGCACGCCAGTGCATTACAGGGATGTTATTGTCGTGTAGCCACTCTGCCACAGGCCGTGCATTATGAACAGCTGCTCGATCGTGTTCAAAGACGCAATCACCATCTCTGAATTGCTCTTCAACAGTGGGAAGCAAGAAGGTGCTTAAAACATCACTCTAGGCCTGTGCTGTGATAGTGCCACGCAAAACGACAAGGCGTGTAAGTCCCCTCCACGAGAAACACGACCACACCATAACACCACCGCCTCCGAATTTTACTGTCGGTTCTACACACTGGGCATTCGCCATACCCACAATCTGGCATCAGATGGCCACATTGTGTTCCGTGATTCGTCACTCCAAACAACGTTTTTCCGCTGTTCGACCGTCCAAAGTTTACGCTCCTTACACCAAGCGAGGAGTAGTTTGGAATTTATCGGCGTGATGTGTGGCTTATGAGCAGCCGCTCGACCGTGAGTTCCAAGTTTTCTCACCTCCCGCCTAACTGTCTTAGTGGATCCTGATGGAGTTTGAAATTCCTGTGTGATGGTCTGGGTATATGTCTGCCTATTACACGTTACAACCCTCTTCAACTGTCGGTCAGTCATCACGAGGCAGAGAAAATCCCTGACCCCGCCGGGAATCGAACTCGGGAACCCGGGCGCGGGAAGCGAGAACGCTACCGCACGACCACTAGCTGCGGACAAAATCCATGTTTTCTCACCCCTCGCCCGTCATAGTTCTTGCAGTGGATCCTGATGCAGTTTGGAATTCTTGTGTGGGGTGGTCTGGATAGACGTATGCCTATTACACATTACAACCCTCGGCGATCCGTTGTCAGTCAACAGACGAGGTCGTCCTGTACTCTTTTGTGCTGTACGTGTCACTTCACGTTTCCACTACACTATCACATCGGAAACAGCAGACCTAGGGATGTTGAGGAGTGTGGAAATCTCGCGTACAGACGTATGACACAAGTGACACCCAATCACCTGACCACGTTCGAAGTCCGTGGGTTCCGCGGAGCGCCCCATTCTGCTCTCTCACGATGTCTAATGACTACTGAGGTCTCTGATATGGAGTACCTGGCACTAGATGGCAGCACAATGTTACTTATTGCAAACCAGAGACAAGTGCTGATATTAGTAAAGTAAAGGGTTGGTCTGATTTAGAAAATCTTTGTAAATCTAAGAACAAACTCTTCCAAGGAGTTAATCCGTTTTATATCGGTTTGGAAATAGCTGGTGATGAACCTGCAAAGAATGATGTTGTACAGAGTGAGGTTAAATATGTTACATTTGTAGTTCGCAACAGAGTGTATATGACCTTCTGTAAAAGGAAAGGTACGGTTACGTTCTAAATAAAGTTTATTATTTACAGCTAATGTCTGCGTTGGAATTTTTTTATGGAAACTGGGACCATATCAGGAACTATCCAGACGACCTTCGCCTCGCCTTCCTTGTTCCTACTTCGCAGCAACGAATCGACGAGTTGGCCTTAACATTTTATGGAAATAAAATTAATTATTCTGCTGCTGTTATTGTGTTGGAGGAACTTTGGTTTTATAAACCTAATTTGGAAGAATTGATAGAACAATTTAGAGAAGCATACAGAGAATTTGCATTTATGCCAAATGGTGTTAGATGTGCGCATCGCTACTACGATTTTAGGCAGGGTAGATACAGACCACTGTGGTATAATTATTAGAGCCTCTGTAGTTATCACACAGCCCTTCTCAGACACACAGCCGTAGGAAAAAATATAGGCTTGTACACAAGTTGGACAAAGAGAAAGAGAGGTGGCAGTGCAAGTGTCAGTATGATTTTTGTTTACATTTTAGATGGCAGTCATTGGCGAGCCTCTATTACGTTTTGTACGTTTTGGACATTTCAGGATGGCGAACAACGTGCGTACCGCATTGGGATACACAAGAAGAGACTATGAAATTGCTACCAGTAGCTACTTTTGATCACATAGCGTATAGGAAGAGGGATTAAGATGAAGCATTAGATGTTGGTAGCACGTCTAAATGCAGTAGAACGGCAAGAAGTAATAAACTGTGTTCGGGAGGGGGGGGGGGGGGGCGTGTTACAGTGTGGTGGTGAGGGGGGGGGGGGGGGGAAGATAAGTTACCGGAGTTAGCGGACTGTGGACGAGAAATTCGCTGCAAAATGAAGAGCGAGATGGTGTTTCCCCTGTCTGCATGCCGCGTTACGTCGCAAGCAGCAACGAAGGGGTGTTTCACAAGGTTACGCCGAACCTCCACAACGCGCCTTGTAAATCATTGGGAACGCCATGTGCACAGAGATGGCAGGGGGCTTGTCTACTTTCTGCAAAGTCGATTAACAGTACGTGGAGTAGGTATATGACATACTAGTACGAGCAATGCAAGGAACGCGTACGGTCAGAATCTGCACACTGTTCTAAACTGCTAGAAGGAAAACTGAGTTCTCTATACATGCGGCTATAATAATGTGAGGTCCTAGAGAAGCTATAGAGACCTACAAGCACGGAAATAATTTTAATAAAAAAGAAGAAGGATTAAAACTACACAACATATGGCGGTCGACTGTGTACCAAATAAGTGACGATCTATTACCTGTAATCGACAGAGATGGCACTAGCCAGAGATAGTTTTAAAGTCGAAAGCACGTGATGAGTGGTGGCGCCATCTAAGCGCTCTATATAAGCGGGACCTCCAGCGCCTATCAGCCAGTCGCCGACTCACCTCAGAGGATGTTGCCCGCAGTAGGCGACGAAACGTCAGGAAGGAGAAGACGTTTTATATATGGACCACGGCAATTCAGCCCGCAACTTTTAATTAATGAAGACGCCGGCCGTGAAAGCTTACAAGTTATGACTACTGAGATAATTTGGAGAAGCGGCATTTTCGCCTTGACCCCAGATCGATTGTACTGCCGCCAAAGTACATTTTCCGTAAGGACCGCGACGGCGAGATGAGAGAAAATTGCGCTCCCGAGGCGTAGACGCAGTAGTGTTTCCCACACTCCATTGACGAGTGGAACAGCGAACGCAGAATCTAGCATTGGTACAAGGTACCCTCCGCCATGCACCGTGTGGTATCTTGCGGAGTGTGTAAGCGGATGTAGATGTAGACCAAAACAACCCCTGAAAACACCTGAAACACATCGCATTCCCGGTCAGTGGTTCCAAAGAGCCGACCTTGCGCGTCTCGTATGTAAACACGACCCCTGACCCGGTATGGAAATGCACGCACTCTCACACACACACACATTCCTGGTGCGTGACGTGGTCGCCAGGTGGCTCCCCGGACTACTGACATTGTGTCCTCTTGGCAGGCGGTCTGCGATTCCTTATCCTGAAGGGCATCGTCCCATCTGCATTCCCGCGAGATCGCCGCCTCTGCGCTTGACCATGTTAGGAGAGGAAGCTGGCCACCTGCTGTTGCGAGCTGCCTAGCTCGTACCATCTGGTCTCTACCGTGTGCAGAGGCTGCCCGAATTTATGGGAACGCTGCAAAAAACGCACGCTTCAGCATAATACACATGCTTGCTAGCGAAGCCTGTGCATTACGTTTTTCTATTTCACTCTTAGCAACGATCTCAATACGCTGCAAGCTATAGTGTAGTTATATATACAGGGTGGTCCATTGATCGTGACCAGGCCAAATATCTCACGAAATAAGCATCAAACGAAAAAACTACAAAGAACGAAACTCGTCTAGCTTGAAGGGGGAAACCAGATGGCGCTATGGTTCGCCCGCTAGATGGCGCTGCCATAGGTCAAACAAATATCAACTGCGTTATTTAAATAGGAACCCCCATTTTTTATTACATATTCGTGTAGTACGTAAAGAAATATGAATGTTTTAGTTGGACCACTTTTTTCGCTTTGTGATAGATGGCGCTGTAATAGTCACAAACGTTATAAGTACCTGGTATCACGTAACATTCCGCCAGTGCGGACGGTATTTGCTTCGTGATACATTACCTGTGTTATGGACCGTTTACCAATTGCGGAAAAGGTCGATATCGTGTTCATCTATGGCTATTGTGATCCAAATTCCCACCGGGGGTGTGCTCTGTATGCTGCTCGGTATCCTGGACGACATCATCCAAGAGTCCGGACCGTTCGCCGGATAGTTACGTTATTTAAGGAAACAGGAAGTCTTTACCCACGTGTGAAACGTCAAACACGACCTGCAACAAATGATGATACCCAAGTAGGTGTTTTAGCTGCTGTCGCGGCTAATCCGCACGCCAGTAGCAGAGAAACTGCGCGAGATCCGGGAATCTCAAAAACGTCGGGGTTGAGAATGCTACATCAACATCGATTGCACCCGTACCATATTTCTATGCACCAGGAATTGCATGGCGGCGACTTTGAATGTAGTGTACAGTTCTGCCACTGGGCACAAGAGAAATTACGGGACTATGACAGATTTTTTGCACGCGTTCTATTTAGCGACGAAGCGTCATTCACCAACAGCGGTAAGTAAACCGGCATAATATGCACTATTGGGCAATGGAAAATCGAACATCTATTGGCTGGACATGTGGAACATCAGCGACCTTGGCGGGTTAATGTATAGTGCGGCATTATGGGAGGAAGGATAACTAGCCCCCATTTTGTTGATGGCAATCTAAATGCTCTACCGATGTTACTACAAGACGTTTCACTGCATGACAGAATGGCGACGTACTTCCAACATGACGGATGTCCGGCACATAGCTCGCGTGCGGTTGAAGCGGTATTGAATAGCATATTTCATGGCAGGTGGATTGGTCGTCAAAGCACCATACCATGGCCCGCACGTTCACCGGATCTGACGTCCCCGGATTTCTTTCTGTGGGGAAAGTTGAAGGATATTTGCTATCGTGATCCACCGACCACGCCTGACAACATGCGTCAGCGCATTGTCAATGCATGCGCGAGCATTACGCAAGGAGAACTACTCGCTGTTGAGAGGAATGTCGTTACACGTATTGCCAAATGCATTGAGGTTGACGGACATCATTTTGAGTATTTATTGCATTAATGTGCTATTTACAGGTAAACACGCTGTAACAGCATGCGTTCTCAGAATTGATAAGCTGACAAAGGTACATGTACCACATTCGAACAACCGAAATAAAATGTTCAAACGTACCTACGTACTGTATTTTATTTTATAAAACCTACCTGTTACCAACTGTTGGTCTAAAATTGTGAGCCACATGTTTGTGACTATTACAGCGCCATCTATCACAAAGCGAAAAAAGTGGTCCAACTAAAGCATTCACATTTCTTCACGTACTACACGAACATGTAATAAAAAGTGGGGGTTCCTATTTAAATAACGCAGTTGATATTTGTTTGACCTATGGCAGCGCCATCTGGTTTCCCCCTTCAAGCTAGACGAGTTTCGTTCTTTGTAGTTTTTTCGTTTGATGCTTATTTCGTGAGATATTTGGCCTGGTCACGATCAATGGACCACCCTGAATATACAACGTGAGTCACCTAACGTTACCGCTGGATATATTTCGTAAACCACATCAGATACTGACGAACCGATTCCACAGACCGAACGTGAGGAGAGAAGATAGTGTAAATGGTTAATACAAACCATAAAAAAATGCACGGAAGTATGTTTTTTAACACAAACCTACGTTTTTTTAAATGGAACCACGTTAGTTTTGTTAGCACATCTGAACATATAAACAAATACGTAATCAGTGCCGTCTGTTGCATTGTAAAATGTTAATTACATCCGGAGATATTGTAACCTAAAGTTGACGCTTGAGTACCACTCCTCCGCTGTCCGATCGTGTGTGTCGGAGAGCACCGAATTACGTAGGGATCCAAAGGGAACGGTGATGGACCTTAGGTACAGAAGAGACTGGAACAGCACATTACGTCCACATGCTAACACCTTTTTATTGGTCTTTTTCACTGACGCACAAGTACATTACCATGAGGGGTGAGGTACACGTACACACGTGATTTCCGTTTTCAATTACGGAGTCGAATACAGTGTGTCCCGACATGTCAGGCCAATAGATGTTCAATGTGGTGGCCATCATTTGCTGCACACAATTGCAATCTCTGGCGTAATGAATGTCGTACACGCCGCAGTACATCTGGTGTAATGTCGCCGCAGGTTGCCGCAGTACGTTGTTTCATATCCTCTGGGGTTGTAGGCACATCACGGTACACATTCTCCTTTAACGTACCCCACAGAAAGAAGTCCAGATGTGTAAGATCAGAAGAACGGGCTGGCCAATTTATGCGTCCTCCACGTCCTATGAAACGCCCATCGACCATCTTGTCAAGGGTCAGCCTAGTGTTAATTGCAGAATGTGCAGGTGCACCATCATGCTGATACCACATACGTCGACGCGTTTCCAGTGGGACATTTTCGAGCAACGTTGGCAGATCATTCTGTAGAAACGCGATGTATGTTGCAGCTGTTTGGGCCCCTGCAATGAACCATACATTTACAGTCGACGGTCGCTGTCGCTCTACCTGTCTGAGCCAGCGAGGATTGTCCACGGACCAGTAATGCATGTTTCGTAGATTCACTGCCCCGTGGTTTGTGAAACCCGCTTCATCGGTAAACAGGTAGAACTGCAACGCATTCTCTGTTAATGCCCATTGACAGAATTGCACTCGATGATTAAAGTCATCACCATGTGATTGCTGATGTAGCGACACATGAAACGGGGGAAAGCGGTGACGATGCAGTATGCGCATGACACTACTTTGACTCAGTCCACTGGCTCTCGCAATGTCCCGTGTACTCATGTGTGGGTTCATGGCAACAGCAGCTAACACACCAACTGCACCCGCTTCTCCTGTGACGGGCCTGTTACGGACCCGTCTGCATGCTACGACCATACCTGTTGCATACAGTTGGCGGTAGATGTTTTGCAATGTGCGGCACGTTGGATGCTCTCTGCCCGAGTACCGTTCTGCATACACCCTGCAGGCTTCAGCTGCATTTCGTCGACACTCGCCATAGATGAGTATCATCTCCGCCTTTTCAGAGTTCGAATACACCACGGTCACAGTTCCTACAACACTACACTATCACAGACGTCTGGTAACACGGCGTACTACAGTTGGTCTACGTGCGGAGACGAATGCAGAATAACAATAGCGGCAAGCGCTACAAGCGGACACTGCGACAGCTAGACCAAACCACAACAGTGCAGTACAGCCACACTCGTAAACACGGTCGTCATCGTAAACATGTCCCTGCAGATGCTGCTCGCCGACCGTGGCCCGTGTTTGTTACGACACGCAACTGAACGTCGGAGGTTTCAAGCGTCAACTTTAGGTTACAATATCTCCGGCTGTAATTAACATTTTACAATGCAACAGACGGCACTGATTACGTATTTGTTTATATGTTCAGATGTGCTAAGAAAACTAACGGGGTTCCATTTAAAAACACGTAGGTTTGTGTTAAAAAACATACTTCCGTGCATTTTTTTATGGTTTGTATTAACCAATTACACTAGCCCCTCTCCTCACGTTCGGTCTGTGGAATCGATTCGTCAGTGTTTGATGTGGTTTACGAAATATATCGAGCGGTAATGTTAGGTGACTCACCCTGTATATACGCCCCAAAGAAACTGGTATAGGCGTGCGTATTCAAATACAGAGATATGTAAACAGCCAGAATACGGCGCTGCGGTCGGGAACGCCTGTATAAGACAACAAGTGTCTGGCGAAGTTGTTAGATCGGTTACTGCTGCTACAGTGGCAGGTTGTCAAGATTTAAGTCACTATGAACGTGGTGTTATAGGCGCACGAGCTTTGGGACACAGCTTCCCCGAGGTAGCGATGAAGTGGGGATTTTCCCGTACGACTATTTCACGGGTGTACCGTGAACATCAGGAATCCGCTAAGACGTCAAATCTCCGATATCGTCGCGGCCTGAAAAAGATTTTGCATGAACGGGACCGACGACGGCTGAAGAGAATCGTACGACGTGACAGAAATGCAACCCTTCAGCAAACTGCTGCAGATTTCAGTGCTGGGCCATCAACAATTGTCAGCGTGCCAACCATTCGACGAAACATTATCGATGTGGGTTTTCCGAGCCGAAGGCCCACTCGTGTACCCTTGATGACTGCACGACACGGAGCTTTACGCGTCGCCTGGGCCCGTCAACACCGACATTGGACTGTTGATGACTGGAAATATGTTGCCTGGTCGGACGAGTCTCGTTTCAAATTGTATCGAGCTGATGGACGTGTACGGGTATGGAGGCAACCTCACGAATCCATGGACCCTGCATGCCAGCAGGGGACTGTTGAAGCTGGTGGAGGCTCTGTAATGGTGTGGGGCGTGTGGAGTTGGAGTGATGTGGGACCCCTGATACGTCTAGATATGACTCTGATGGGTAACACGTACTTAAGCATCCTGTCTGATCACCTGCATCCATCCATGTCCATTGTGCGTTTCGACGGACTTGGACAATTCCAGCAGAGCAATGCGACATCCCACACGTCCACAATTGCTAGAGAGTGGCTTCAGGAACACTCTTCTGAGATTAAACACTTATGCTAGCCACCAAACTCTCGACATATGAACATTATTGAGCATATCTGGAGATGCCTGTTCAGAAGAGATCTCCACCCCCTCGTATTCTTACGGATTTATGGACAACCCTGCAGGATTCATTGTGTCAGTTCCCTCCAGTGCTACTTCAGACATTAGTCAAGTCATGTTGAGGCATTTCTGCGTGCTCGCGGGGAACCTACACGATATTAGACACACATATATATATATATACAGGGTTATTACAAATGATTGAAGCGATTTCACAGCTCTACAATAACTTTATTATTTGAGATATTTTCACAATGCTTTGCACACACATACAAAAACTCAAAAAGTTTTTTTAGGCATTCACAAATGTTTGATATGTGCCCCTTTAGTGATTCGGCAGACTTCAAGCCGATAATCAAGTTCCTCCCACACTCGGCGCAGCATGTCCCAATCAGTGAGTTCGAAAGCATCGTTGATGCGAGCTCGCAGTTCTGGCACGTTTCTTGGTAGAGGAGGTTTAAACACTGAATCTTTCACATAACCCCACAGAAAGAAATCGCATGGGGTTAAGTCGGGAGAGCGCGGAGGCCGTGACACGAATTGCTGATCATGATCTCCACCGATCCATCTGTTTTCCAATCTCCTGTTTAAGAAATGCCGAACATCATGATGGAAGTGCGATGGAGCAGCATCCTGTTGAAAGATGAAGTCGGCGCTGTCGGTCTCCAGTTGTGGCATGAGCCAATTTTCCAACATGTCCAGATACACGTGTCCTGTAACGTTTTTTTCGCAGAAGAAAAAGGGGCCGTAAACTTTAAACCGTGAGATTGCACAAAACACGTTAACTTTTGGTGAACTGCGAATTTGCTGCACGAATGCGTGAGGATTGTCTACCGCCCAGATTCGCACATTGTGTCTGTTCACTTCACCATTAAGAAAAAATGTTGCTTCATCACTGAAAACAAGTTTCGCACTGAACGCATCCTCTTCCATGAGCTGTTGCAACCGCGCCGAAAATTCAAACCGTTTGACTTTGTCATCGGGTGTCAGGGCTTGTAGCGATTGTAAATGGTAAGGCTTCTGCTTAAGCCTTTTCCGTAAGATTTTCGAAACCGTCGGCTGTGGTACGTTTAGCTCCCTGCTTGCTTTATTCGTCGACTTCCGCGGGCTACGCGTGAAACTTGCCCGCACGCGTTCAACCGTTTCTTCGCTCACTGCAGGCCGACCCGTTGATTTCCCCTTACAGAGGCATCCAGAAGCTTTAAACTGCGCATACCATCGCCGAATGGAGTTGGCAGTTGGTGGATCTTTGTTGAACTTGGTCCTGAAGTGTCGTTGCACTGTTATGACTGACTGATGTGAGTGCATTTCAAGCACGACATACGCTTTCTCGGCTCCTGTCGCCATTTTGTCTCGCTGCGCTCTCGAGCGCTCTGGTGGCAGAAACTTGAAGTGCGGCTTCAGCCGAACAAAACTTTATGAGTTTTTCTACGTATCTGTAGTGTGTCGTGACCATATGTCAATGAATGGAGCTACAGCGAATTTATGAAATCACTTCAATTATTTGTAATAGCCCTGTAGTGTGTGTGGGTAAATGTCAGTGAATGGATACCGTAATCTGTATGTAGTGTAATTATAAAACAGATAATAGTTAACTATTTTTGTCACAGTTCTTCTTGCAATCTTGTTAACAGTAAAAACGTTAACACAGATTTATTACAGCCAACACTTTAGTGTGCTAAATAATTAATTATAATTATTACCTATTGAGTGAAATTACGTTATCGTGCATATACGTTATTGCACACCAAAGGAAAAAATGGCTCTGAGCACTATGGGACTTAACTGCTGAGGTCATCAGTCCCCTAGAACTTAGAACTACTTAAACCTAACTAACCCAAGGACATCACACACATCCATGCCCGAGGCAGGATTCGAACCTGCGACTGTAGCGGTCGCGCGGTTCCAGACTCTAGCGCCTAGAACCGCTCGGCCACTCCAGCCGTCCCAAAGGAAAAACATGACCTCTTTTGGTCTCAGGGTTTGAAACTGTAGGGCTCGTATGAATGTATGTCTATTAGTAGCGCACTGGTGTGTTAATTTTAACTGCATGAAGCATGTTTACTTACAGCTTTCTCCGTAATGGCGGCTACTGAGAAAATAACGTAAGCGATATTTGTGGCCCAGTACGGCAAAATTTGCATTAGGAAATGAAAATAAGGGGGGAGATGCTTCAATACTTCCATATATGCATAACCTGAATAGGTTATTTCTATAATATCTCGGCCTTAAGACCCGTAATTACCTAAAATAGTTGTACCGACTACAACGGCTGACAACAATACGGTAAGATCGTAACTAACAAAACTGTTAATAACTGCAGGAAAGGACACACTTCTTCTATCTGTAAAATATGGTTTCAGTAGTAATCACAACATATTGTATTTTGAAAGCGATTTAGATAACAATCATAACATTTATTACAGACTTCTTAATATGGAATTTAGGAAGCGTGCGTCTTGCTAGATCAGCAGTACTACTCGAAGAGTAGGCTATATATTCTCTTCTTTAATCCATACGTACACAGATAACAAATCATGCTGGTTGTCTGACCTTTTCACTCGATGTACCGGGTGATCAAAAAGTCAGTATAAATTTGAAAACTGAATAAATCACGGAATAATGTAGATAGAGAGGTACAAATTGACACAGATGCTTGGAATGACATGGGGTTTTATTAGAAACGAAAAAATACAAAAGTTCAAAAAATGTCCGACAGATGGCACTTCATCTGATCAGAATAGCAATAATTAGCATAACAAAGTAAGACAAAGCGAAGATGGTGTTCTTTACAGGAAATGCTCAATATGTCCACCATCATTCCTCAACAATAGCTGTAGTCGAGGAATAATGTTGTGAACAGCACTGTAAAGCATGTCCGGACTTATGGTGAGGCATTGGCGACGGATGTTGTGTTTCAGCATTCCTAGACATGTTGGTCGATCACGATACACTTGCGCGCAAGAGATCTTTCACGCGTCTAGCAATATGGGGTGGAGCGCCATCCTGCATTAACATCGTACGTTCCAGCAGGTGTTTATCAGCCAGGCTGGGAATGATGCGATTCTGTAACATATCGGCGTACCTCTCACCCGTCACTGTAGCACTTACAAAACCAGAATCACGCATTTCCTCGAAGAAAAAAGGCCCGATAACGGTAGATGTAGTACATCCAACCCATACCGTGACTTTTTCGTCGTGCAAAGGAGTTTCCACGACAGTTTTAGGATTTTCGTAGCCCAAATTCTGCAGTTGTGGGCGTTGACAGACCCCCGGAGCGTGAAATGAGCTTCTTCGGTCCACAACACGTTACTCAACCAATCGTCGTTTTCCGCCATCTTTTGAAACCCCCACACCGGAAATGCCCTCCGCTTCACTAAATCGCCAGGTAACAGTACTCGATGCCGATGGATTTTGTGCGGATAGCATCGGAGGGTACGCCTAAGTGCCAACCAAACAGTAGTGTATGGAATGCCGGTGCGATGTGCGACTGCACGAGCGCTGACTTCCCCGTGCATAGACGAACCCGCTACAGTCTCCATTTCTTCCTGATCTGTCTCAGCAGCATTACACCTTGTGCTCGGTCGGCCACTACGGGGTCTATCGTCTAAACAACCCGCGGCTTCGAACTTCGAAATCATTCTCGCCACAGCTGCATTTGTCAACCCGTTCGAATCCCCTTCCTATGGCGATAGGATCGTAACGCTGAACTAGCACATTCCCCATTCTGATAATACAGCTTCACTAAAAGCGCCTTTTCAGGTAACGTCAACATGCTGCGACTGCTGGCGCATCTGATTCTCTCTCTCATTACAGCTCCTTTTACACACGATTGTCATGCGCAGTCACAGACGTTTTGCTGTCCAGCGCCATCTGTAAGACATTTTGTGAAATTTTTTTTTTTTTTTTTTTTTTTTGTTCTAATAAATCCCCACGTCATTCCAAGCATGTGCGTCAATTTTTACTTCTCTATCTACATTATTCCGTGGTTTGTTAATTTTACAAATTTATACTGACTTTCTGATCACCCGGTAATTCACATGCTACAAAAAAATATGCCTTTTTTTTTTCAAGTATATTCACAGCGAAAAATACGCCAGGAGGCGGTACAAAATGTCATTCGTGGTCAGAACAGTGTTCTGTGTAGTTGTGACTGAATATTCTCGGAGCTGAGTGAAATCGAACGTGAACAAATCAAGCTGTGCTGTTTTGTTGATTGAGCTAATACACTGAAGAGCCAAAGAAACTGTGGGACCCCCGCCAACACGCAGAAGTGCCGCAACACGACGTGGCGTGGACTCGACTAATGTCTGGAGTAGTGCTGGAGGGAACTGACACCACGATTCCTGCAGGGCTGTCCGTAAATCCGTAACAGTACGAGGGGGGTGCAGATCTGTTCTGAACAGCGCGGATTCCTGGGTGTTGCCGATCGCAGTGCAGTATTCTGTATTTGAATAAGCATGCCTATACAAGTTTCTCTGGCGCTTCAGTGTACAAACTTAGGTTTTTTGTCTCCATAGGATTCGTCTAAATTTCATTTTAATGTGTTATAAATGTTCTGACGTTACTTTCATATAGGTGGAAATGTTGTACGTGAAGGGTAGTCTTCCTAGGAACACGTATTATTTCGCGGTGCGTGTTTGAATCTAGTGAATGGCTTCAGGGCCACATGGAAGGAACAGGCATTATAGAGCGTTCTAAATAATTCCTTGCCTTTTCTACCGCTTTTGTTGTTTTGAAACACGTTGTTGCGTTTGTAAATATTAAGAATTCTTTATATCAAACTGCTACACATTATATTACAACAATTTGTACGATACTGCTAATTCTTCAGTTACAGAGATTCATGGTGGGTAAAATACTCAGTATTTTTAAAACTAACTACGTAACGTGTGGAGGATTAAGCCGTACTTCGCCAGTAGCCCAGCATGTTATTCCTTGAAACAGAAGTGTCTTTACTATAAAATACGTAATATTTGAATATGAACTGAGTTTCTCTAATGTCTTCTCCCTTTTTCGAAAATGGAAATTTGTGTTACTTGCCCGTAGCTTCTGTTTTGCTGTGTTTGTAACTTGTGATTTTGAAACTGCTTCTTCTTAATGCGAATTCACTAACTAATTATTGTCGTGTGGTACAGTAATAATGAACCCCTCAGAGGATTAATACAGTATTGGCGAGATATTCTCAGTTTTTAAAATGGGATAGACTATTTGTTTCTACGTACGTCACCTTGTTCACTTTTCCAAAAACCTTGCTTATCCAGAGTATTTTTTGTAATTTGAGAAAAGTACTGCAGCACTAAAAGTGTGAATGCTGTGACTAAAAAATAAAGTAAAAAAATAATGGAGAGGTGTTCACTAAGGAATGTAACATTTTATTGACCGAACCTAAAAATTTTAAGTGCTCTCATAATCTACTCATTAAGAAGAATAATGTTATGTTAAATCTTTGATGCAAAAAACAAGTTTCAGCGGTAGAAAGTGTAAGCACATCTTGGAGCAGCATAACTCACTATATTCATCCAATAGTTATGGATAAGAGCAGTTCCAACAAACTTTACACATAATTTGAAACCTTTATTGAACGTTTTGCACTGACAACCGCAGACAAAACAATAAAAGGAAAAGAGGTTATCACTTACTACAATTTCGCTGTTCATGTAATACCCGATTTGATCAAAAGTATCCGGACACCCCCAAAAACATACGTTTCCCATATTAGGTGCATTGTGCTGCCACCTATTGCCAGGTACTTCGTATCAGCGACCTCAGCAGTCATTAGACATCGTGAGAGAGCAGAATGGGGCGCTCCGCGGAACTCAAACGTGGTCAGGTGATTGGGTGTCACTTGTGTCATACGTCTGTACGCGACATTATCACAGTCATAAACATTCCTAGGTTTACTGTTTCCGATGTGATAGTGAAGTCGAAACGTGAAGGAAGCACAAAAGCATACAGGCCGACCTCGTCTGTTGACTGACAGAGACCGCCGACAGTTGAAGAGGGTCGTAATGTGTAATAGGCAGACACCTATCCAGACCATCACACAGGAATGCCAAACTGCATCAGGATCCACTGCAAGTACTATGACTGTTAGGTGGGAAGTGAGAAAACTTGGATTTCACGGTATGGTGGCTGCTCATAAGCCACACATCACGCCGGTAAATGTCAAACGACGCCTCGCTTGGTGTAAGGAGCGTAAACATTGGACGATTGAAGAGTGGAAAAACGTTGTATGGAGTGACGAATCACGGTACACAATGTGGCGATCCGATGGCAGGGTGTGGGTATGGCGAATGCCCGGTGAACGTCATCTGTCAGTAGTGTAGTGCCAACAGTAAAATTCGGAGGCGGTGGTGTTATGGTGTGGTCGTGTTTTTTTCATGGAGGGGGCTTTCACCCCTTGTTGTTTTGCGTGACACTATCACAGCAGTAGCCTACATTGATGTCTTAAGCACTTTCTTGCGCCCCACTGTTGAATAGCAATTCAGGGATAGCGATTACATGTTTCAACACCATCGAGCACCTGTTCATAATGCACGGCCTGTGGCGGAGTGGTTACACGACAATAGCATCCCTGTAATGGACTGGCCTGCACAGAGTCCTGACCTGAATCCTATAGAACACCTTTGGGATGTTTTGGAACGCCGACTTCGTGCCAGGCCTCAGCGATCGACATCGATACCTCTCCTCAGTGCAGCATTGCGTGAAGAATGGGCTGCCATTCACCAAGAAACCTTGCAGCACCTGATTCAACATATGCCTTCGAGAGTGGAAGCTGTCATCAAGGCAAAGAGTGGGCCAACACCATACTGAGTTCCAGCGTTACCGATGGAACTCACCACGAACTTGTAAGTAATTTTCAGTCAGGTGTCCGGATACTTTTCATGACATAGTGTAAGTTTCATCGTCTGTGACGATGTTCGACAAAAAATTGGCACGGTCAGCCTCACAAAGCGAAAGCAATTCCGCGCACATGGGCCTTCGTTGCTCTTTACGGTCTTCTATTAGGCGGCACACACCTTAGGGCACCTCAGCTGGTGAACGAGTGTGTCAACACAGCCAACGGAGTCTTCCAGTTGGGCAGCCAGGTGTTTTATTGTAATCCGTGCATCAACTCGAATGAGAGTGTCTGCAAGTTCCAGGACTGCAGGAGACACAGCTGTGTGCGGGCAGACGGCACGCGGGGGATGGGACAGGTTTGCCATGATGACAGACGCCGCACCCAACGACTCACCGTGCTTTTGATCATGGCGAGGAGACTCAGGAATTGCCTGTGAATATCTGCGACGCTCCGGTCCTTCGCAAGGAGAATCTCTGGAACGAAGCTATGCTACAGAGGCCGTTTTGATAGCTACTATAGCGCCGCCAACTAGCGGAACTGGGTGAAACTATAAGGGTTGAAACGGCAATATTTCGCGAAGTCCCGCAACGAATCCCGCATTTTTTTCAACCGAAATTACCCGAGAAATAAAGGTGTTGCATTAATTACTGAAGTTCCTAGTGCTAAATATCTCTTACAGGGCAGCTATAGCTGAAAGTCTACTGACACGTTCCATCGTTCACTCTTTCCTACGGAACTTGGTGTGTGAAATACACTACTGGCCATTAAAATTGCTACACTAAGAAGAAATGCAGATGATAAACGGGTATTCATTGGACAAATATATTATACTAGAACTGACATGTGATTACATTTTCACGCAGTTTGGGTGCATAGATCCTGAGAAATCAGGACCCATAACAACCACCTCTGGCCATAATAACGGCCTCGATACGCCTGTGCATAAAGTCAAACAGCGCTCGGATGGCGTGTACAGGTACGGCTGCCCGTGCAGTTTCAACACGATACCACAGTTCATCAAGAGTAGTGACTGGCGTATTGTGACGAGTCAGTTGCTCGGCCACCATTGACCAGACGTTTTCAGTGGGTGAGAGATCTGGAGAATGTGCTGGCCAGGGCAGCAGTCGAACATTTTCTGTATCCAGAAAGGCCCGTACAGGACATCCAACATGCGGTCGTGCATTATCCTGCTGAAATGCATGGTTTCGCAGGAATCGAATGAAGGGTAGAGCCACGGGTCGTAGCACATCTGTAATGTAACGTCCACTGTTCATAGTGCCGTCAATGCGAACAAGAGGTGACCGAGACGTGTAACCAATGGCACCCCATACCATCACGCCGGGTGATACGCCAGTATGGCGATGACGAATACTCGCTTCCAATGTGCGTCCACCGCGATGTCGCCAAACACGGATGTTCCCATCACGATGCTGGATTCATCCGAAAAAGGGTTTTGCCATTCGTGCACCCAGGTTCGTCGTCGAGTACACCATCGCAATCGCCCCTGACTCTGATGCAGCGTCAAGGGTAACCGCAGCTACGGTCTCCGAGCTGATAGTCCGCGCTGCTGAAAACGTCGTCGAACTGTTCGTGCAGATGGTTGTTGTCTTGTAAACGTCCCCATCTGTTGACTCAGGGATCGAGACGTGGCTGCACGATCCGTTACAGCCGTGCGGATAAGATGGCTGTCATCTCGACTGCTAGTGATACGAGGCTGTTGGGATCCAGCATGGCGTTCCGTATTACCCTCCTGAACCCACCGATTCCATATTCTGGTAACAGTCATTGGATCTCGACCAAACGCGAGCAGCAATGTCGCAAAACGATAAACCGCAATCGCGAGAGGCTAGAACCCGACCTTTATTAAAGTCGGAAACGTGACGGTACGCATTTCTGCTCCTTACACGAGGCATAACAACAACGCCGGTCAACTGCTGCTTGTGTATGAGACACAATGAATAGGGCTGTTGTGGTGGAGCCGCGTGGGATTAGCCGAGCGGTCTAAGGCGCAGCAGTCATGGACAGTGCGGCTGGTCCCGGCGGAGGTTCGAGTCCTCCCTCGGGCATGGGTGTGTGTGTTTGTCCTTAGGATAATTTAGGTTAAGTAGTGTGTAAGCTTAGGAATTGATGACCTTAGCAGTTAAGTCCCATAAGATTTCACACACATTTGAACATTTGTTGTGGTGGAGTAAAAACATCAGCTGGGGCATGTTCCGTGCCTGCTCTGTCTTCACTGCATCCCCTAACCTGGAGCCGGCCGGTGTGGCCGTACGGTTCTAGGCGCTTCAGTCTGGAACCGCGTGGCCGCTACGGCCGCAGGTTCGAATCCTGCCTCGGGCATGGATGTCCTTTGGTTAGTTAGGTTTAAGCAGTTCTAAGTTCTCGGGGACTGATGACCACAGATGTTAAGTCCCATAGTGCTCATAGCCATTTGAACCAAATCCTGACCTGGCCACGAGATATCTGTTGATGTGTTGGCAAATGTGCCAACACCTTGTAGATAGAGGAGGCCGAAATGCACGCTATCTAACGCAGACGGGCGTGAATTCTGGAACAGGTTTGTAGTGAATGTTTATAAGAAAAGTATGCAGCTCCTCGAATACTTAACTTTTATTTCTTGTTGTGAATACAACGTTCTTGATGAGACATTTCATACGATCACTATCAAACTATGTAAGGCTAATGGCGCCTTGCTAGGTCGTAGCCATGGACTTAGCTGAAGGCTATTCTAACTGTCTCTCGGCAAATGAGAGAAAGGCTTCGTCAGTGTAGTCGCTAGCAAAGTCGTCGTACAACTGGGGCGAGTGCTATTCCGTATCTCGAGACCTCCCTTGTGGTGGCGCTCGGTCTGCGATCACACAGTGGCGGCGACACGCGGGTCCGACATGTACTAAATGGACCGCGGCCGATTTAAGCTACCACCTAGCAAGTGTGGTGTCTGGCGGTGACAGCACATCTGTAATACGCTCCCCTGAGAATCCGGCCCCGACGAGCATAATCTACTATCACCGCACCGCGTCAGTCCCAATAAATAGTCAGCATCACCTTGCACCACTGTGGTTGGGTTGGTTCAAATGGCTCGCAGCAGTATAGGACTAAATATCTGAGGTCGCCAGTCCCCTAGAACTTAGAACTACTTAAACCTAACCTAACCTATGGACATCACACACATGCATTCGAACCTGCGACCGTAGCAGTCGCACGGTTCCGGACTGAAGCGCATACAAGCGCTCGGCCACAACGGCCGGCTGTGGTTGGGTCTACGCCTTTTCTGGCGGTGGTGAATCCACATATTTCCACTGGTTGCTTCTGTCCTGTGTCTGGTTCTCACAGTGACACACCCAGGACTAGGAATTGGAAAAACCGACCGGTTAAAAGCGATACCCGTATTCCGGATAGCCGTATTTTTCAATATTTGTTTGCTTTCAGTTATGTTGTTGTTGTTGTTGTTGTGGTCTTCAGTCCAGAGACTGGTTTGATGCAGCTCTCCATGCTACTCTATCCTGTGCAAGCTTTTTCATCTCCCAGTACTTACTGCAACCTACATCCTTCTGAATCTGCTTAGTGTATTCATCTCTTGATCTCCCTCTACGATTTTTTCCCTCCACGCTGCCCTCCAATGCTAAATTTGTGATCCCTTGATGCCTCAGAACATGTCCTACCAACCGATCCCTTCTTCTAGTCAAGTTGTGCCACAAACTCCTCTTCTCCCCAGTCCTATTCAATACCTCCTCATTAGTTATGTGATCTACCCATCTAATCTTCAGCATTCTTCTGTAGCACCACATTTCGAAAGCTTCTATTCTCTTCCTGTCCAAACTATTTATCGTCCATGTTTGACTTCCATACGTGGCTAAACTCCATACAAATACTTTCAGAAACGACTTCCTGACACTTGAATCTATACTCGATGTTAACAAATTCCTCTTCTTCAGAAACGCTTTCCTTCCCATTGCCAGTCTACATTTTATATCCTCTCTACTTCGACTATCATCAGTTATTTTGCTGCCCAAACAGCAAAACCACTATTTTAAGTGTCTCATTTCCTAATCTAATTCGCTCAATGTCGCCTGACTCAATTCCATTATCCTTTTTTTGCTTTTGTTGATGTTTGTCTTATATCCTCCTTTCAAGACACTGTCCATTACGGTCAACTGCTCTTCCAAGTTCTTCGCTGTCTCTGACAAAATTACAATGCTATTGGCAAGTCTCAAAGTTTTTATTCCTTCTCCATGAATTTTAATTCCAAATTTTTCTTTTGTGTTCTTTACTCCTTGCTCAATACACAGATTGAATAACATCGGGCATAGGCTACAACCCTGTCTCACTCCCTTCCCAACCACTGCTTCCCTTTCGTGTCCCTCGACTCTTATAACTGCCATCTCGTTTCTGTACAAATCGTAAATAACCTTTCGCTCCCTGTTTTTGACCCCTCCGTCCTTCAGAATTTGAAAGAGAGTATTTCAGTCAACATTGCCAAAAGCTTTCTCTAAGTCTTCAAATGCCAGAAACACAGTTTTACCTTCCTTCTAAGGTAAGTCGCAGAGTCAGTATTGCCTCGCGTGTTATAACAGTTATAACAGTTTATAACAAGTGTTTTTTTTATTTTGTGCTAGTAATCGAGAAAAAACACCTAAATATAAATTAGGCACAGCAGCAGTGCTAGAATTTTTCGGATTCAAATATACCTTTTTTTAAAAAAAAGGAGTAGCTTTTATTCGTAAAATTTACATTGCTTTGAAACATGAAAATGGAATAAGTGATTAGTGCTTTTTTTTTTAATGACACTGGCGACAGAAACGAGTAACAGACACGTGGCGTAAGAAGGTTGTTTGCGCGGCCATTCTACGGAGCAGGCGCAGAAATATTTGTTTCGTGAATAAAAACCGCCTTTTATTGCTGCACTGTAATTTACTTCTCCTAGACGCGTTTAGCTTTTTTTTTCTCTAAGGCATCTTCAGTGGGATGTGGAACGATACAGATTTGTTCTGACGCGTGTTATTTTCAGACTATAAAACAGTTCTCGTCGTGTTTCTTATGAAAATAAAAGTGTAAGTGATTACTTATTTACGTAAAAAGCGCTACGTGAACTGTTTTATAATCTAAAAATAACACGCGTCGAAACAAATATGCATCGTTCTAGATTCCACTGAAGATGCCTTAGAGTAAGAAGACTCGAAACGCGTCTGGGAGAAATAAATTACAGTGCGGCAAGAAAAGGCGGTTTTTATTTACAAAACAAACATGGCATAAGAATTAGTACAGCATTACTGTCGTGGCTTAAGGCACGCGTTATGCGTGGGGCGTTTGGAAAGTCAGTGCAAAAATAAAAACTACTTACGTGTTTGGGGTAAGCCTTTTTTATTTTTCGACATAGTCTCCTTTTAGACTTATACACTTCGTCCAACGCTGTTCTAATTTGTTGATCCCTTCCGAATAACAGGAATTGTACAAGTCTGTAAAATAGCTGTTAGTTGCTGCGGTCACGTCCTCGTTTGAATAAAATCTTTGTCCCGCCAGCCGTTTCTGCAAATTGGGGAAGAAATAGTAGTCCGAGGGAGCCAAGTCTGAAGAATAGGGGAAATGTGAAACGAGTTGGAATCGTATTTGCAATAATTTTGCGGCCACAACTACTCAGATGTGTGCTGGTGCATTGTCGTGATGGAAAACGACTTTTTTGCGTTCCAATCGCCGGCGTTTTGCTTGCAGCTCGGTTTTTAAACGGTCCAATAACGATGAATAATATGCACCTGTAATAGTTTTACTCTTTTCCAGATAGTCGATGAGGATTATCCCTTGCGAATCGCAAAAGACAGCCGCCATAGCCTTTCCGGCCGAAGGAATGGTCTTCGTCTTTTTTGGTGCAGATTCTCCCTTGGTAACCCATTGTTTGGATTCCTGTTTGGTCTCAGAAGATAGTAATGTATCCATGTTTCATCCACAGTGCCGAAACGACGCTTAAAGTCCTGCGGATTCTTCCTGAACAGCTGCAAACCATCCTTGCAACACTTCACACGATTCCGTTATTGGTCAAGCGCGAGCAATCGCGGAACCGATCTTGCGGACAGCTTTCTCATCTCCAAATGTTTACGCAAAATATTATGTACCAGTTCATTCGAGATGCCCACAGCACTAGCAATCTCACGCACCTCAACTCTTCTGTCATCCATCACCATATCATGGATTTTATTAATGATTTCTGGAGTCGTAACCTCCACAGGGTGTCCAGAACGTTCAGCATGACTTGTGCCCATATGGCCACTGCGAAAGTTTTGAAACCACTTATAAACTGTTCTAATCGAAGGTGCAGAGTCACCGTAATGTTCGCCAAGCTTCTCTTTAGTCTCCTTAGGCGTTTTGCCTTTCATAAAGTAACGTTTAGTCACCATACGAATTTTTTTTCGTCCATTTTTTTTACAATTACTCGAGTTAGTTGATTCACACGAATGCCAAACACAAAGAAATAGACCAATATGGCTGAAACTTGGTGTGCAACAATTACAGAGGAATATCGCTACTTGAGGTCGGATACAAGGTGCTGTCAAAACTATTGCTCAAGAGAGTAGAAGAACAGGTAGAAAGTACAGTTGGCGACTACCAAGCGGGATTCAGGAATGGAAGAGGTTGTGTAGAACAGATATTTATCGTGAAGCAACTGATAGAACATAGGGCCCTAAAAACAAAAAGACAGTAATAATGTTCGTGGACATCACAAAGGCATATGACTCCATTGACAGACAGACTGAAGAACAGAGGACTTGATGGAACTACACAAGAACTCGTAAAAGAAATTCTGAGACACAAAAGCAAGGGTGACATTCAGAGGAGCACTGTTAGAAGAATTTGAGATGGTGTTAAACAGGGAGATGGATTGTCACCATTGTTGTTCAATATAGCACTGGTCGAAGTGATCAGGCAGTGGAGGGCAATAAACGAGGAAATGGGAATACCAAAGACCCATGTGGGGGACAAAAAGCACAACAGGGCTCAAGTGGACTGCCTAGCCATTGCAGACGGCATAGCAATAGTAAGTGAGACAGAAGAAGACGCAAAGACACAACTCGACAACTTAAGTAAGGTAGCCAGAAAGGTGGGACTGAGGATCGCCTATAAGAAGACAAAGACATTAAACACCACTGCAGACTGGGAAACACGGGAAGGCACTGTGCAAATTGTGGACAAATTTAAATACCTGGGAGAATTTCTAACAGGAAGGAACCGGAGCATGGAGGGAATAACAGAGAGGATAAAGAAGATGAGGTCAGCCTTCTGCATGACAAGAGAGATATACAATAAAAAGAATATATCCACAGAGGCAAAGATGAGCCACTACAAGGCAACAGTGAGGAATGCAGTATTATATGCTGCTGACATGATGACACTAGGAAGAAATGGGGCAGAGCAACTAGAGAAAGAAGACAGGAAAATACTGAGAAAAATACTAGGTCCCAGAAGAGGTGGATGCGTAGACCTAAGGAAGAATTGTACTGGAATATGAGAACAATATCCGGGGAAATCAGACTCAAAAGGGCGAGGTTTGCTGGGCATATAGTTAGAACGAGTACGGACAGAATGATGAAGAGAGTGTGGGAAACAACAGGGAGGACAAGGGGAAAGACAGGGACCAAGTGGATTGTTGAACTTCGGAAGGACTGGTTGGAACTGGGGATTAAGGTCGAAGGAAAGGAAAATTGGAGGAAAAAATATGCTGGAGATCAATGACAGAGAAGAATACAGGAAAAGATTAGAATTTCACCAGTGGAGCCGCCAGGAGAAACGGAAACTGAAGATCTCGGAAGAAGAGCAGGAGAGAAGAAAAGAAAGAATGAAGAGGCTCTGGGAGAAGAGGAAAATGCAGTTCACGAAGGGGCTACCCGTGGTCCTACAGGGGCCGTAATGCAAGAACAAGAAGAAGAAGAAGAAGAAGAAGAAACTTGGTGTGCGATCTTTCCAAAGATGCTACTAACTAAACATGACCTCGATACGCGCCGGTGGTGCCATCTCTCGGACGCTGCACGGACTTTTCAAACACCCCCCTAGTATGGGCAGTGTACGGGAATTGGCCCCCACCTGGTCTGCACGGCAGTTTCTTGCTGTACTGCAAAACGGCGCCGACGCTAGTACGGAAATATTTTTATAAAATGATGTAACAATGGAGTACAATCGTTCACTTGCTTTAAAAGAGATTACGGATCTGTCTCCCATTTCTAACAAATAACAAAAAAAAGGAAGGAAATTATGACGACAGTCATACATTAAAATCTTAACAAAAATCCATTCGCAGTATAGAATAACCACAGAAAGTAACTGATCTACTGCCTGTGTCTACACAATAAGCCTTTATCTCCTTGTAGTCCTTGAAAATGAACAAATTAACAAGAAGAAACGGGGTTCTCCAACGCCAGTTCTCACCCTGTAGCAGTGACTATTCATAAAGCCCAGATAATGATATGATCCCCGATTAGAGCGTGATTTTTTAGTAAAGTTGCATAAAATTGTAAACAATTGAAGAATAATGGTAATATTTTTTTATATTCAACCAATTGTCACGTTTCGAGAAAAGTAATGAATGGTCGACGGACTCAGTTTTCTCTTATTTGCCTATTTAATTTAATATATTGGTTCTAACTGTAGCTTGCGGTCTATAAGATGCTATGGACCATAAGACACACCTTAATTTTCAAGCAATTGAAAAAAAGAAACAAGTAACATTTCTACCATTTTTATTATTAGATTGCAAAAAATTCTTAGTTTATAAAACCGAACTGACATTTAAAATCCCTGAAAATCGTCATCTGAACTTTCTTCTTCTCCTTCTTCCTCATCGTCGTCATCGTTGTCCTCTTCATATACCTGGCGATTCACAAAGATATGCAAATATTTTTACATGTTATTTTACAAGTAAAACTAAAGAAAAAACTTCATATAAACATAGATCCGCAAATGTTTAGTTACGCAGTTATGGCTAATAACAAATAAGTAAAACAACTGATTTTTAAAAATTACATTAAAAATTCAGTGTATTTAATTAAATCGACCGACTCTATTAACGCTAACTAAATACCTAATTTTTACAATAACATAACTAAATACAATAAACAACTGATTCCTAACTTCATTATTTAATTTATTACATGGTTGTAGCATAATGACATGTATTAGTTAATAAAAGTAAGTTATATTTTTAAAAAAATCACATTCTGAAGATAAGTAAACTAATTAAATGGTAATAGTTAACAAAGCTAAATTATATTAAAAATTAAATGGACAACAATAAATGGACAACATTAATAAAAAATATATATATTTGTTTAACAAATGAACATAAAGTATATTAACGTTTGTTTAACGTAACATACATTATGTTCGTTTGTTAAACAAATATATTTTATATACACATTTGTTTAACATAACATACTTTATGTTTGTTTGTTAAACAAATATATTTTTATATATACATTTGTTTGATGTAACATACGTTATGTTTGGTTGTTAAACAAATATATATATTTTTTATTAATGTTATCAATTTTTTTTGACCATGTAATTTTTAATATAGTTTACCTTTGTTAACTAATACATTTTAATTAATTTACTTATCTTCAGAATGTGATTTTTTAGAAAAATAACTTACTTTTGTTAACTAATATATGTTATTACGCTACAATCACATAGTAAATTATATAATGAAGTTAGAAATCAGTTGTTTATTGTACGTAATTATGTTATTGTAAAAAATAGGTATTTAGTTATCGTTAATAAAATCGGTCGATTTAATTAAATATATTGAATCTTTAATTTAATTTTTAAAAATCAGTTGTTTTACTTATAAAGTAAAGAATTTATGTTAACATTGCGTTAGTGCGCCAGAACATACAAAATTATCCTACTAGAATAACATACTGAAATATTTGCGTATCTTCGTGAATTACCCTGTACAGTGAAGATTTTGACTGGCCGTCGTAGTTTTTGCTCAGTTGAGGTCCTGATCGACACGTAAGCCCAAGTTCTTCCACCCTGACATAGACGGTGTCGGAACACCGCTCTGGTGAGAGGAAAACCCATGACCCACTGAAGCCTTGTGAGCGACGCGTTTACGATGAACCGGGTGGGTACCGCTAGAAGGCTTGGATCGTAATATACTGACGTGCTGTCCATTGCGTCGCGCCAGTACGCACTATGCGGGTCTCGTGCGGCTGTGGTCTGGGCGAAGGAACACGTGTTCAGTCTGCGGCATGATTCACCGCTATCATACACGTCGTACATACATATGTACACCTGCTAGTGGGTGATGAGTCTGCAACAAACCACACCTGGCGATTGTCTTGGCGTCTAGTCAATTCCAGTGCGTACAAACCTACAAATCTACATCTATACTCCGCAAGCCACATGACGGTGTGTGGCGGACGGTACCTTGAGTACCTCTATCGGTTCTATTCCAGTCTCGTATTGTTCGTGGAAAGACATAAGACCAAAATTTCTTAGGATTTTCTGCCAAGTCAGTACAAAGAACTTTACTTTCGAATTCGTTGAACGCCTCCCGCATAGCCCTCCTCACACTACATCTCGCTTCGTGTAATTTCTGTTTGTCTGCGAGGCTTTGGCTATGTTTATGTTTGCTGTGAAGTTCCCTTTGCTTCCGCAGCAGTTTTCTTACTCGGTTGTTGTTACACGGTGGCTCTTTTCCATCTCTTACGATCTTGCTTGGCACATACTCATCTAATGCATTATGTACGATGGTTTCAACTTTGTCCACCTATCCTGAACACTATGTGTATAGAGATAAAACTTTTCTGTTGAGCCGTCAAGTACTCTGAAATATGCTTTTTGTCACTTTTGCTAAACAGAAAAATCTTCCTAGCTTTTTTAAGACTTCTAATTACGGCTGAAATCATCGATGCTGTAACTGCTTTATGATCGCTTTATAATCGCCAGTTCAGTATGCCCAAGAGTTAAATATTTTGCCATTGAGTGTCAAAAGTAATTGAACACGATTGTTGTGTATCACTAGAGCCCCTTAAACACAGTTGATAAATTATATGTAGAATAAAAAAGGGAAAAACTGTTTTGTGTTTGTAGGATTGACGCCAAACTTCCACCTTTGTTAATTCATACATTCTAGTTTCGTGGTGGGAGCATTTCTGATGATTTTTGTTATGATCTGCACATGATATTAGCTGCCTTTCAGGGCCATGTTCATACTTATTCCGAATGTCTGTTTAACACCCTGGGCTTGAGAAGGCAGTTCAGATGTTTTTTCCATTTGCCCACTAAGTGGTAAGCTAAATTTGCACACATTGGTACACCCACTGTGCAGAGATAGAAGTGCGGATGGTGACAACGTCGTAGGCGAATCCGGGGCTCCGAGTCCCTCTCTGACTACTGCTTCGTCCTCACGTGCTGTCGTCTCTCTAGGTAGACCGCTTCTCCAATTGTCGAGTGATTCGCCGGGCGTGGTGGCCGAGCGGTTCTAGGCGCTACAGTCCGGAACTGCGCGTCTGCTACAGTCCCAGGCTCGAATCCTGCCTCGAGCATGGATGTGTGTGATGTCCTTAGGTTAGTTAGGTTTGAGTAGTTCTAAGTCTAGGGGACTGATGACCTCAGATGTTAAGTCCCATAGTGCTCAGAGCCATTTGAACCACTTTTTTGTCGATAGATTCACGGATTACTCCAACCGGCGTCCTTGAGCCCAACCACACGTTCTCTCCAAATGCTCACCATCTGCATACATGGTCCACACGCCTGTCTGTGAGGTATATCTGCTGTTCAGATGTGCACACGCAGTGAAATTCACAAAGACTTTGTGCCCTGGTGTGACAAGCAGTTTGGCTTTAGGAATGGCAAAGGCACCAGAGGGGCAGATGGTGGCTGACAATGGAAGCAAAACTGAAGAAAAATCAAGAAACCTTCATAGGCTTTGTCGACCTGCAAAATGCATTCCACAATGTTAAGTGGTGCAAGGTGTTCTGAGCAAAATAGGTGTAAGCTATAAAGAAAAACGAGTAATATTCGACAAGATTCGAGAGGGAATAATGAGTATGGAAGATCGAGAGAGAATTCCTCAGATTAAAAACGGTGTAAGATGGGGATGTAGTCTTTCGCCTCCACTGGTCAATATATACATCGAAGCTGCAACACCGGAAATAACAGGAAGATTCAAGAGCAGAACTGAAATTAAAGATGAAAGGATATGAACGATAACATTCGCTGATGACATTGCTATCCTGAGTGAAAGTGAAGAAGAATTACAGGATCTGCTGAATGGAATGAACAGTCTAATGAGTGCAGAATATGAAGTGCGAGTAAAGACGAAAGTAATGAGAAGTAGCAGAAATTAGAACAGCGAGATACTTAAGCAGCTACCTGGGCAGACAAAATAACCTGTGACGGACGGAGAAAGGACTACATCAAAAGCAGACAAGCAATGGCGAAAAGGTCATTCCTGGCCAATAGAAATCTACTAGTATCAAACACAGGCCTTAATTTGAGGAAGAAATTTCTGATAATATACATCTGGAGCACAACACTGTACGCTAGTGAGACATGGACTGCAGAAAAACCGGAACAGAAGAGGATCGAAGCATGTGAGATGTGGTGCTGCAGTAGAAAGTTGAAAATTAGGTGGACTGATAAGGTAAGCAATGAGGAGGATCTGTGCGGACTTGGAGAGAAAAGGACTATGTGGAAAACGCTGACAAGGAGAAGGGCCAGGGTGATATGACACCTGTTAAGACGTGAAGGAATGACTTCAATGGTACTAGAGGGAGCTGTACAGGGCAAAAATTGTAGAGGAAGACACGGATTGGAATACATCCAACAAAAAATTGAGGACGTAGGTTGGAAGTGCTGCTCTGAGATGAAGAGGTTGGCACAGTATAGGAATTCGTGGTAGTGCGCATCAAACCTGTCAGAAGCGTGAGGCCTGGAAAATTAATAAATAAATAAAAGACACGTTCCTGTTTGCTATCCCTGGCAGGTGGGCGGATAATCTGCACTCCAGATTCACACTTCAACCATTGGTTGCCAATGTTTACAGTTTCGCACCTTCCATCCATACGTGTACGAATATTACAGTACTGGCCATTAAAATTGCTACACCACGAAGATGACGTGCTACAAATGTGAAATTTAATCGACAGGAAGAAGATGCTGTTATATGCAAGTGATTAGCTTTTCAGAGCATTCACACAAGGTTGGCGCCGGTGGCGACACCTACAACGTGCTGACACGAGGAAAGTTTCCAACCGATTTCTCATACACAAACAGCAGTTGACGGCGTTGCCTGGTGAAACGTTGTTGTGATGCCTCGTGTAAGGAGGAGAAATGCTTAACATCACGTTTCCGACTTTGATAAAGGTCGGATAGTAGCCAATAGTGATTGCGGTTTATCGTATCGCGACATTGCTCTTCGCGTTGGTCGAGATCCAATGACTGTTGGCAGAATATGGAATCGGTGGGTTCAGGAGGGTAATACGGAACGCCGTGCTGGATCCCAACGGCCTCGTATCACTAGCAGTCGAGATGACAGGCATCTTATCCGCACGGCTGTAACGGATCGTGCAGCCACGTCTCGATCCCTGAGTCAACAGATGGGGACGTTTGCAAGACAACAACCATCTGCACGAACAGTTCGACGACGTTTGCAGCAGCACGGACTATCAGCTCGGACCCCGTGGCTGCGGTTACCCTTGGCGCTGCATCACAGACAGGAGCGCCTCCGATGGTGTACTCGACGACGAACCTGGGTGCACGAATGGCAAAACGTCATTTTTTCGGATTAACCCAGGTTCTGTTTACAGCATCACGATGGTCGCATCAGTGTTTGGCGACATCATGGTGAACGCACATTGGAAGCGTGTATTCGTCATCGCCATACTGGCGTATCATCATTACGAACAATTTAAATTGGAAGTAACACACAGAAAATGTTGTCGAGAAGGCTAACGAAAGACTGCGTTTCATTGGCAGGACACTTTGAAAATGTAACAGACCTACTAAGGAGACTGCCTACACTACGTTTGTCCGTCCTCTTTTAGAATACTGTTGCGCGGCATGGGATCCTTACCAGATAGCACTGACTGAATACATCGAAAAAGTTCAAAGAAAGGCAGCACGTTTTGTATTATCGCGAAATATGGGATAGGGTGTCACAGAAATGATACAGTATTTGGGTTGGACATCGTTAAAAGAAAGGCGTTTTTCAAACGTGTCACGAAATTCCAATCACCAACTTTCTCCTCCGAATTCGAAAATATTTTGTTGATACCGACCTACAAAGGGAGGAACGATCACCAAGATAAAATAAGGGAAATCAGTGCTCGTACGGAAAAATATAGTTGTTCATTCTTCCCGCGCGCTATACGAGATTGAAATAATAGAGAATTGAGAACGTGGTTCGATGAACCCTCTGCCAGACACTTAAGTGTGATTTGCAGAGTATCCATGTAGATGTAGATTTAGATGTAGATCACCGCTGTTCTTTCTGGATGATCTGTAATTTAAGCAATTTCTGCGTGGCTGACGCACTTCAGAAGGAAATCCGCAATGACCAAAGACTATGTGGAGGAATTTTCTTTCTGAACGTCATTTCAAAGAACAGTGCGAACATTTCTGCATAGTGGGGCGTTGCAAGCATTACGCGAAATGCTGCCATGAAAGGCCACCCGCGTACATTAGGATTCGCTAAGAAATGTGGCGAACTTTTCCTCGGACGGAAACACTGCTAAAAGCACTTCGGACTTGAGCCACGTATCGGTGACGTCATAGCGGTGTATTGCCACCCACTGCAGTGACGCACTAACTAGCCTTTGCTTTTTTGTTTTGTTTTTCGAGTCACCAGTCTTCTGACTGGTTTGATGCGGCCCGACACGAATTTCTTTCCTGTGCCAACCTCTTCATCTCAGAGTAGCACTTGCGACCTACGTCCTCAATTATTTGCTGGATGCATTCCAATCTCTGTCTTCCTCTACAGTTTTTGCCCTCTACAGCTCCCTCTAGTACCATGGAAGTCATTCCCTCACGTCTTAACATACGTCCTACCAAATTGTCCTTCTTTTCAGTGTTTTCCATATAATCCTTTCCGATTCCGCGCTGAACCTCCTCATTCCTTACCTTAACTATACATCCAATTTTCAATATTCTTCTGCAGCGCGTCTCAAATGTTTCGAATCTCTTCTTTTCCTGTTTTCCCACTGTCCATTTCTCACTACCATACATTGCTGCACCTGAAACGTACATTCTCAGCTATTTCTTCCTCAAATTAAGGCCTGTGTTTGACAATAGTACACTTATCTTGTCCAGGAATGCTCTCTTAGTCTGCTTTTGATGTCTACCTTGTTCCGTCCATTATTAATTACATTACTGGCCATTAAAATTGCTACACCAAGAAGAAATGCAGATGATAGACAGGTATTCATTGGACAAATATATTATACTAGAACTACATTTTCATGCAATTTGGGTGCATAGATCCTGAGAAATCAGTACACACCTCTGGCCGTACTAACGGCCTTGATACGCCTGGCATTGAGTCAGAGCTCGGATGGCGTGTACAGGTAGGGCTGCCCATGCAGCTTCAACATGATACCACAGTTCATCAAGAGTAGTGACTGGTGTATTGTGACGAGCCAGTTGCTCGGCCACCGTTAACCAGACTTTTTCAATTGGTGACAGATCTGGAGAATGTGCTGGCCAGGGCAGCAGTCGAACATTTTCTGTATCCAGAAAGGCCCGTACAGGACCTGCAACATGCGGTCGTGCATTATCCTGCTGAAATGCAGGGTTTCGCAGGGATCGAATGGAGGGTAGATCCACGGGTCGTAACACATCTGAAATGTAACGTCCACTGTTCAAAGTGCCGTCAATGCGAACAAGGGGTGACAGAGACGTGTAACCAAAGGCACCCCATACGCTCACGCCAGATGATACGCCAGTATGGCGATGACGAATACACGCTTCCAATGTGCGTTCACCATGATGTCGCCAAACACTGATGCGACCATCGTAATGCTGTAAACAGAACCTGGATTCATCTGAAAAAATGACGTTTTGCCATTCGTGCACCCAGGTTCGCCGTCGAGTACACCACCGCAGGCGCTCCTGTCTGTGATGCAGCGTCAAGGGTAACCGCAGCCACGGTCTCCGAGCTGATAGTCCGTGTTGCTGCAAACGTCGTCGAACCGTTCGTGCATGTGGTTGTTGTCTTGCAAACGTCGCCGTCTGTTGACTCAGGGATCGAGACGTGGCTGCACGATCCGTTACAGCCGTGCGGATAAGATGCCTGTCATCTCGACTGCTAGTGATACGAGGCCGTTGGGATCCAGCACGGCGTTCCGTATTACCCTCCTGAACCCACCGATTCCATATTCTGGTAACAGTCATCGGATCTCGACCGACGCGAGCAGCAATGTCGTGATACGATAAACCGCAATCGCGATAGGCTTCAATCCGACCTTTATCAAAGTCAGAAACGTGATGTTACGCATTTCTCCTCCTTACACGAGGCATCACAGCAACGTTTCACCAGCCAACGCTGGTCAACTGGTGTTTGTGTATGAGAAATCGGCTGGAAACTTTCCTCGTGTCAGCACGTTGTAGGTGTCGCCATCGGCGCCAGCCTTGTGTGAATGCTCTAAAAAGCTAATCATTTGCGTATCACAGCATCTTCTTCCTGTCGGTTAAATTTCGCGTGTGTAGCACGTCATCTTCGTGGTGTAGCAATTTTAGTGGCCAGTTGTGTATTTTACTGCCTGGGTAGCAGAATTTCCTAACTTCATCTCCCTCGTGATCACCAACCCTGATGTTAAGTTTCTCATTGTTCTCATTTCTGCTACTTCTCATTACTTTCGTCTTTCGTCGATGTCAATCCATTTCTGTACACATAAGATTGTTCATTCCATTCAGCAGATCATGTAATTCTTCTTCACCTTCACTCACGATAGCAATGTCATCAGCGAATCTTTCACATTGAATTTCAATTCCACTCCTGCAACTTTATTTCCATTATTGCTTCTTCGATGTACAGATTGAACCGCAGGGATGGAAGACTACACCCCTGTCTTACACCCTTTTTAATCCGAGCACTTCGTTCTTACTCGTGCACTCTTATTACTTCCTCTTGGCTCCTGTAAATATGGTATATTAGCCGTCTCTCCTTATGGCTTGAACCTGTTTTTCTCAGAATTTCGAACATCTTGCACCATTTTACACCGTCGACCGGTTTTTCCAGGTCGACCAATCCTATGAACGTGTCCTGATTTTTCCTTAGTCTCGTTTCCATTATCTGGCGCAACGTCACAACTGCCTCTCTGTTACATTTTTTACCTGTCGTAAAGCCAAACTGATCTTCATCTAACGCATCCCCGATTTTCTTTTCCACTTTTCTGCATATTATTCTTGTCACCAACTTGCATCAGCTGTTGAGCTCACTGTGGGATAATTCTCGCACTTGTCGGCTGTTTCAATGTTCGGAATTGTGTGGCTGATATTTTTTCAAAAGTCAAAAGATATATCGCCAGTCTCATGCATTCTACACACCAACGTGAATAATAGTTTTGTTTCTACTTCCCCCAATGTTTTTAGAAATTCTGACGGTATTCTATCAATCCGTCCTGCCTTATTCGATCTTGTCTTCCAAACCTCTTTTAAATTCTGATTCTAATGCTGGATGCGATATCTCTTCTATATGGACTCATGTTTCTTCTTCTATCACTTCATCAGATAAGTTTCTCTCATAGAGGCCTTGAATCGACTTTTTCCACATATCGGCTGTCTCCTCTAGATTTAACAGTGGAATTCCCGTTGCACTCTTAATGTTACCATCCTTGCATTAATTTCACCGAAGTTTCTTTTTGGCTTTTCTATACGCTAAGACAGTCCTTCAGTGACTCATTTCTTTTTAGATTTGTTCGCATTTCTGATGCAGCCATTTCGTCTTAGCTTCCCTGCACAATTTTGTACTTTCTTATTTCGGCGATTGAGTGAAGCATTTCTTCTGGCCCCCAATGTTTCTTTGCAGCGAAGAGGCTAGCAGGCGATACGGGCATGTCATTCTTCATAGTACCGAAAAGTGTGGTTAGAGTAGCTAATACTGTTCAAATTTCACTGACCACTGGCTTACATGAATGCATGATAACGATAGAATATTGACTGGGTTCTGGAAACTGTCATAAATGTCACATTACGTCATTTTATTGCCATTCATATCGGCGTCTTGTTTTGGATTTTACGTTTCGGAATATGAGTTAGGGATGGAGTGGAGTACCACACTGTGCAAATACGTCTATAGAAAGACCCCAAAAATTCGTCACTTTCTCTGCTTTCTGTCGATCCTTCGTTGCTTTAAAATACATCGAGGTACGTTCCGTCTATGCAGACAATTGAAGACAGTTTGTTTATTTCCATACGCGTCCCGCTTCCTCTACTCGGGATGATGCTTCACAAATAAAAGAAGCGAAACGCGTATGGGAAAAAACTGCCTTCAATTAGATGCACGGGCGGAACACAAGAGCCCGAAAAATTGTCTAAGAGAGTGTCAATGAATAAGAAGACGCATAGAATGTGATCGAAGCTCGCCCCTAGAGATCCAAATGATGAAGTAGCCTACTTCCCTATGTGATACATCAAAGATCTGGTTCATAAAAACGTAGTTTAAAAAATCGCGTTTCCGAGAGCGTGTGGCGAGTGCAGCGATACAAGTTTGTTGTAGTTTATAACATGCATCTGATGAATCAAAATGTTTCAAATATGGTGGTGTTGTTGTTGTTGTCGTCTTCAGTCCTGAGACTGGTTTGATGCAGCTCTCCATGCTACTCTATCCTGTGCAAGCTTCTTCATCTCCCAGTACCTACTGCAACCTACATCCTTCTGAATCTGCTTAGTGTATTCATCTCTTGGTCTCCCTCTACGATTTTTACCCTCCACGCTGCCCTCCAGTACTAAATTTGTGATCCCTCGATGTCTCAGAACATGTCCTACCAACCCATCCCTTCTTCTTGTCAAGTTGTGCCACAAACTCCTCTTCTTCCCAACTCTGTTCAATACCTCCTCATTACTTATGTGATCTACCCATCTAATCTTCAGCAGTCTTCTGTAGCACCACATTTTGAAAGCTTCACTTCCTGTCTAAACTAGTTATTGTCCATGTTTCACTTCCATACATGGCTCCACTCCACACAAATATTTTCAGAAAGGACTTCCTGACACTTAAATCTCTACTCGATGTTGGCAAATCTCTCTTCTTTGGAAACTCTTTCCTTGCCATTGCCAGTCTACATTTTATACCGTCTCTACTTCGACCGTCATCAGTTATTTTACTCCCTAAATAGCAAAACTCCTTTACTACTTTAAGTGTCTCATTTCCTAATCCAATTCCCGCAGCATCACCCGATTTAATTTGACTGCATTCCATTATCCTCGTTTTGCTTTTGTTGATGTTCATCTTATATCCTCCTTTCAAGACACTGTCCATTCCGTTCAACTGCTCTTCCAAGTCCTTTGCTGTCTCTGACAGAATTACAATGTCATCGGCGAACCTCAAAGTTTTTACTTCTTCCCCATGAATTTTAATACCTACTCCAAATTTTTCTTTTGTTTCCTTTACTGCTTGCTCAATATACAGATAATATGGTGGTATAGTATGAAAATATTGTGGCGGGAACGTTTCATCTCTGTCTACTGTTGTTAAGGATTCGATCGCAGATAAATGCTTGTGACAAGCTAGAGTATAAAGACGATTGCTGCTACTCTCATTCGCAGTAATTCAGGTTGTGCTCTTAGATTCCTGTCTGACCACACTCTCGGAAATGACTACGTATTCCGAAAAAAATGGTGAATTATTTGTGACGAGAAGAAGTATAAATGTCACTGTCAGTTGTTTCACGCACAGTAATTTCATATTTCATTTCTTGAACATATAGAAGGCACGAAATCGGAGAAAGCGGGCTCTTACGTGTAAATTACAACGAATATTTCAGAAAAATGCTTAACGAAGTCTCAGTATGCGTTACAAATACGGAGAGGAAAAACAAATTTCGCACCCAGCAGTGTACGAACCTATATCCTTTGGCACGGCACTTCGTCGCCTAACCAACTTATTTTTTTTTTTTTTTTTTGTCTCATTATGTTCGATTTTGTCGGGGCGGACGTCGTAAGACAGCCGTTTAAGTTCGTCGTTAATCGATTAACTCTGATTTTTTTTTTTGTTACAGAGGGCAGCTAACCCTCTGACTGAACACGCTGAGCTATCGTGCCAGCAAGTTCGGCATCACAGCTTCTGTACTACTGCTCCTTAATTTTATGTAATTCCCAGCTAGAGAGACGCAGGCCGACTTCGTTGCCAAATGATGCGGGCATAAGCCGTTAAGTACATAAACTTTTGAAAGGTTTCCTCTATCAGGCCCCACAAAATTCCTTTGTATTGTTACTTAAAAATTTTAAACGCGTTTCGATAATTACTAAGTAAACCATTTGCGGAAAAGAGCACGCAAAGACAGCAGTAATTTCAGCAAACACCCATGTAATATACGTTATTAGAGCCGATGTCTTGATATTTAATGATCCTTAATCTCTTAATTGCATAAAATAACAGGTATTTTGAGAGAATATTGACCGAAAATGTTTTATTGGATGTTGTAATCAGTCACAGTAACAACTTAAGCTAACAATATTTCTAACCAAGGAAAATAGTCTATTATGAACTCACTTTCCAACCGGGCACGTCATGTGACGATTGTTTAGTAACACAATCCATAAATCCAAAGCTAAAAGCGCTCAAAATGTTTAAAGTAACAAATCATAGGTGTAAATAAACCATAGCTGACCGAACGACAGGGCCATACCGAAACCCAAAACCTCTCGGTACAGTTGTCGAAAAATCGGCGGGAGGACCGTTCGGTAACAGGTCTCAGAAGCTTACTGAATAGGATATTTCGATAAAGAACCGAAAATGACGTCACTACCAAGACTAACCTACAGCAGTGATCGGTATGAACGATATTGAATAGGGTCCCTGGGCTCGTGACTGTATCCGTTGGACCCTAGACGACAGGAAATGCATGACCTGGTCTCGTGTGTCCCGATTTCAGTTGACAAGAGCCGATGGTACGGTTAGAGTGTGGCGATGACCACACGAAGCCATGGACCCAAGTCGTCAACAAAGCACTGTGCAAGCTGATGCTGGCTCCATAATCGTGTGGACTATGTTTACATGGAATGAAGCGATCATCGAGTGGAAAAGGTTACGTTTGGCCACTTGGAGACAATTTGTAGTCATTCATGACGTTCGCGTTCCCAAACAATGTTGGAATTTTTATGGGTGACGATGCACCATGTTACTGGGCCGCAACTGTTTGTGACTGGTTTGAAGGAGTTCCTAGATAACAGAACGCGGCATGTCATTCTCAATGGAGAAGAGTCTTCCGAAGTAAGAGTGATTTCAGGTGTGCCACAGGGTAGTGTCGTAGGACCGTTGCTATTCACAATATACATAAATGACCTTGTGGATAACATCGGAAGTTCACTGACGCTTTTTGCGGATGATGCTGTGGTATATCGAGAGGTTGTATGCAAAATTGTACTGAAATGCAGGAGGATCTGCAGCGAATTGACGCATGGAGCAGGGAATCGCAATTGAATCTCAATGTAGACAAGTGTAATGTGCTGCGAATACATAGAAAGAAAGATCCCTTATCATTTAGCTACAAAATAGCAGGTCAGCAACAGTTAATTCCATAAATTATCTGGGAGTACGCATTAGCAGTGATTTAAAATGCAATGATCATATAAAGTTGATCGTCGGTAAAGCAGATGCCAGACTGAGATTCATTGGAAGAATCCTAAGGAAATGCAATCCGAAAACAAAGGAAGTAGGTTACAGTACGCTTGTTCGCCCACTGCTCGAATACTGCTCAGCAGTGTGGGATCTGTACCAGATGGGGTTGATAGAAGAGATAGAGAAGATCCAACGGAGAGCAGCGCGCTTCGTTACAGGATCATTTAGTAATCGCGAAAGCGTTACGGAGATGATAGATAAAATCCAGTGGAAGACTCTGCGGGAGAGACGGTCAGTAGCTCGGTACGGGCTTTTGTTAAAGTTTCGAGAACATACCTTCACCGAAGAGTCAAGCAGTATATTGCTGCCGGCCGCGGTGGTCTAGCGGTTCTAGGCGCGCAGTCCGGAACCGCGCGACTGCTACGGACGCAGGTTCGAATCCTGCCTCGGGCTTGGATGAGTGTGATGTCCTTAGGTTAGTTAGGTTTAAGTAGTTCTAAGTTCTAGGGGACTGATGACCTCAGAAGTTAAGTCCCATAGCGAAAAAAAATATATATATATATTGCTCCCTCCTACGTATATCTCGCGAAGAGACCATGAGGATAAAATCAGAGAGATTAGAGCCCACGCAGAAGCATACCGACAATCCTTCTTTCCACGAACGATACGAGACTGGAATAGAAGGGAGAACCGATAGAGGCACTCAAGGTACCATCCGCCACACACCATCAGGTGGCTTGCGGAGTATGGATGTAGATGTAGATGTAGATGGTTTGAGAATCATACCCATATACCCACCTGTAATTACCCTAGTTAAAAAATCTGCGTCATTTTTAATCCGATTAAACATACCTAGGCACACTTCAAGTCGGTATAGTCTCTGCCCACTTGACAGCACTTTTGGAATGAATATTGCGGCCACTCGAAGCAAGTTCAGATCTTCTGTTGAAATTGACTGAACTCCATAGAAACTTACATTAAGTTCATCAGCCATCTCCATAATTGTAAGTCTAAGATCAGAGCGCACGAAGTCGAAAGACATTGACAACATTTTCATTCGTTTTTGAGGAGGAAGGATGGCCGAACCATGGTTCATCTTCAAATGATTCACGGCCATTTTTAAATCCGTTGAACCAGACAAAAACGTTTGACTGGCCCATACAATTAGACTACTGGCCATTGAAATTGCTACACCAAGAAGAAATGCAGATGATAAACGGGTATTCATTGTACAAATAAATTGCACTAGAACTGACATGTGATTACATTTTCACGCAATTTGGGTGCATAGATCCTGAGAAATCAGAACCCAGAACAACCACCTCTGGCCGTAATAACGGCCTCGATATGCCTGGGCATTGAGACAAACACAGCTCGGATGGCGTGTACAGGTACAGCTGCCCATGCAGCTTCAACACGATACCACAGTTCATCAAGAGCAGTGACTGGCGTATTGTGACGAGCCAGTTGCTCGGCCACCATTGACCAGACGTTTTCAATTGGTGAGAGATCTGGAGAATGTGCTGGCCAGGATAGCAGTCGAACATTTTCTGTATACAGAAAGGCCCGTACAGGACCTGCAACATGCGGTCGTGCACTATCCTGCTGAAATGTAGGGATCGAATGAAGGGTAGAGCCACGGGTCGTAACACATCTGAAATGAAATGTCCACTGTTCAAAGTGCCGTCAATGTGAACAAGACGTGACCGAGACGTGTAACCAATGGCACCCCATACTATCACCCTGGGTGATACGCCAGTATGGCGATGACGAATAGAGGCTTCCAATGTGCGTTCACCGCGATGTCAACAAACACGGATGCGACCATCACGATGCTGTAAAGAGAACCTGGATTGATGCGAATAAATGACGTTTTGCCATTCGTGCACCCAGGTTCGTCGTCGAGTACACCATCGCAGGCGCTCCTGTCTGTGATGCAGCGTCAAGGGTAACTGCAGCTACGTTCTCCGAGCTGTTAGTCCGTGCTGCTGCAAACGTCGTCGAACTGTTCGTGCAGATGGTTGTTGTCTTGCAAACGTCACCATCTGTTGACTCAGGGATCGAGACGTGGCTGCACGATCCGTTACAGCCGTGCGGATAAGATGCCTGTCATCTCGACTGCTAGTGATACGATGGCGTTCCGTATTACCCTCCTGAACCCACCGATTCCATATTCTGCTAAAAGTCATCGGATCTTGACCAACGCGAGCAGGAATGTCGAGATTCGATAAACCGCAATCCCGATAGGCTACAATCCGAGCTTTATCAAATTCGGAAACGTGATGGTACGCATTTCTCCTCCTTACACGAGGCATCACAACGACGTTTCACCAGGCAACGCCGGTCAACTGCTGTTTGTGTAAGAGAAATCGGATGGAAACTTTCCTCTTGTCAGCACGTTGTAGGTGTCACCACCGGCGCCAACCATGTGTGAACGCTCTGAAAAACTAATCATTTGCATAACACAGCATCTTCTTCCTGTCGGTTAAATTTCGCGTATGTAGCACGTCATCTACGTGGGGTAGCAATTTTTATGGCCAGTAGTTAATTTCCAAAAGCTGTTTTTAATAGTTCGTAAGTCTCAGAAGCGTATTTCCCAGGTTTAAAACAAAATTTCACACAAATTCGTTGCTCCGTTTTTACGTCCGTTTTCACACAGACAGAATCCTGCAACAAGCCCCAACAGACCCGCACTGAACCAGCTGCCACAACGAACTGAACAAAGGGAACGCAGCGTTCAAGGACAAGGCAATGACTCACTCCTCACCCTCCATGCACCTGCCCGTCGAACCAGTAAGCAGTAGCGGATCCATTCTTAAAACTTCCCAGTCACGCCTCGTACAATATGGACCAACAGTATAGACGAAGGTCGTTCACCATGAGATCCACAGACACCAGGAGCATGCATAGATGCTGCAGTGTCAAAATCGACGGCGTCGTGCTTTAGGCCCTTATGATTCTCAGCGTCTCAATTCTAAGGCAGGGAGCATGCTTCGACTCAAGTCTTTCACTGATATATAATATTCTCCTCAGAACATCATAGTATCTCCCAAATCATAGCCATCTACTTTCTCTACGCTTCATTTACCTTATATAGCCCTTCTACATATTCCATCCACCTTCTAGTTTTTCCTTCTTTGCTAAGTGCTTGTTGCCCACCTGAGCTCTTGATATTCGAACAGCTGCTTTTCTTTCCTCCAAAGGTTTCCTCACGCTTCCTGCAGGCCGTATCTATCTTTCCCCTTGATTATACGTCTACGTTCTTGTATTTCCCGTATAACCATTCCCACTTTGCCGTTTTGCACTTCCTGTCACTCTCATTTTTCAGATACAACATTTCGTTTCGCCTGCTGCATTTGGCCGGTTCGTACATGTTCTCCTTTTCGTCAGTTACATTTGGTATTTCGTACGTTATCCAAGTAAGTGGCCGCGGGATATACATCTCTGCTATCTGGTGGATATCTCATACACTACTGGCCATTAAAATTGCTACACCACGAAGATGTGCTACAGATGTGAAATTTTTACGGACAGGGAGAAGACGCTGTGATGTGCAAATGATTAGCTTTGCAGAGCATTCACACAAGGTTGACACCGGTGGCGACACCTACAACATGCTGATATGACGAAAGTTTCCAACCGATTTCTCATACACAAGCAGCAGTTGACCGGCGTTGCCTGGTCAAACGTTGTTGTGATGCCTCGTGTAAGGAGGAGAAATGCGTACCGTCACGTTTCCGACTTTGATAAAGGTCGGATTGTAGCCTATCGCGATTGTGGTTTACCGTATCGCCACATTGCTGCTCGCGTTGGTCAATATCCAATGACTGTTAGCAGAACATGGAATCGGTGTGTTCAGGAGGCTAATACGGAATGCCTTGCTGGATCCCGACGGCCTTATATTACTAGCAATCGAGATGACAGGCATCTTATCCGCATGGCTGTAACGGATCGTGCAGCCACGTCTCGATTCCTAAGTCAACAAGTGGGGACGTTTGCAAGACAACAACCACCTGCATGAACAGTTCGACGACGTTTGCAGCAGCACAGACTATCAGCTCGGAGACTGTGGCTGCGGTTACCCTTGACGCTGCATCACAGACAGGAGCGCCTGCGATGCTGTACTGGACGACGAACCTGGATGCACGAATGGCAAAACGTCGCTTTTTCGGATGAATCCAGGTTAGCAGCATCGTGATGGTGACATCCATGTTTGGCGACATCGCGGTGAACGCACACTGGAAGCGTGTATTCGTCATCGCCATACTGGCATATCACCCGGCGCGATGGTCACACGTCTCCGTCACCTCTTGTTATCATTGACGGCACTTTGAACAGTGGACGTTACATTTCAGATGTGTTACGACCCGTGGCTGTACCATCCATTCGATCCCTGCACAACCCTACATTTCGGCAGGATAATGCACGACCGCATGTTGCAGGTCCTGTACGGGCCTTTCTGTATACAGAAAATGTTCGATTGCTGTCCTGGCCAGTACATTCTCCAAATCTCTCACCAATTGAAAACGTTGGTCAATGGTGGCCGAGCAACTGGCTCGTCACAATACGCCAGTCACTACTCTTGATGGACTGTGGTATCGCGTTGAAGCTGCATGGGCAGCTGTACCTGTACACGCCATCCGAGCTCTGTTTGACTCAATGCCCAGGCGTTATCAAGGCCGTTAGTACGGCCACAGGTGGTTGTTCTTGGTACTGATTTCTCAGGATGTATGCACCCAATTTGCATGAAAATGTAATCATATGTCACTTCTAGTATAATATATTTGTCGAATGAATACGCGTTTATCATCTGCATTTCTTCTTGGAGTAGCAATTTTAGTGGCGAGTAGTGTAATTGCGGACTTCTGTGGAAACCGTTGTGTCCGCTGGCAGACTGCCTGTATCACCTTTTTTGTGATGACAACTTCCGATCCGACTACCAGAAAGTCTTCAGGTCTAAGTTGGGAAGAGGAAGAACGGCGTGCGACACTGTAAAGATTAATGAATGTAATGCTATTACTAATACCGACAATGATACTGCGTATAACATTAGAACATCTTGATGTTTTTCATACTTAGTCCTGCAAGAAATACCTTGTCAGTAGTGCTAAGGAAGTAACACAGAACTACAGGCTGGTTGTAATTAAACTTCAGTTACTCAAGCCGGTGTAGACGGAAAACTATTTACTATATTGGTATTATTTATTTACTTATTTGCTATTTTCATTTAGTCGTTATTTACCCTCAGGCGCAAAGAAACTGGTATATGCTTGGTTATTCATATACAGAGATACATACACCGGCGCAACGCCTATATAAGACAGCAAGTGTCTGGCGCAGTTGTTAGATCTGTAACTGCTGGTACAATGGGACGTTATCGAGGTTTATGTGAGTCTGAACGTGGTGTTTTATAGTTGGCGCACGAACGATGGTACACAGCATCTCCGAGGTAGCGATGAAGTGGGGATTTTCTCGTACGACCATTTGACGTGTGTACCGTGAATATCAGTAATCCGGTAGAACATCAAATCTCCGACTACGCTGCAGCCGCAAAAACATCCTGCAAGAAAGGGACCAACGACAACTGAAGAGAATCGTTCGACTTGACAGAAGTGCAACCGTTCCGCAGATTGCTGCAGATTTCAGTGCTGGGCCATCAACAAGTGTCAGCGTGCGAACCATTCGACGAAACATCGTCAATACGGGCTTTCAGGGGCGAAGGTCCACTCGTGTACCCTCGATGACTGCATGACACAAGGCTTTACACCTAGCCTGGACCTGTCAACACCGACGTTGGACTGTTGATGACAGGAAACATGTTACCTGATCGAACGAATCTCGTTTCAAATTGTATCGAGCGGATGGACGTAAACGGATGAGGAGACAACAGCATAAATTCATGAACTGTGCATGCCAGCAGGGGACTGTTCAAGCTGGTGTAGGCTCTGTAATGGTGTGAGGCGTGTGCGGTTGGAGTGACATTGAACCCCTGATGCGTCCAGATACGACTCTGACAGGTGACACGTACGTAAGCATCCTGTCTGATCACCTGCATCCATTCGTGCCCACTGTGCATTCCGATGGACTTGGGCAATTCCAGCAGGACAATGCGACATCCCACACGTCCAGAATGGATACAGAGTGGCTCCAGGAACACTCTCCTGAGTTTACACACTTCCGCTGGCCACCAAACTCCCCAGACGTGAAGATTATTGAGCACATCCAGGATGCCTTGTAACGCACTGTTGTTCAGAAGAGATCTCGACCCCCCTCGTATTTCATAGACCGACCTGCAGAATTTTTCGTGGCAATTCCCTCCAGCACTGCTTCATACATTAGTCGAGTCCATGCCAGGCCATGTTTCGGCACTTCTGCGTGCTCGCGGAGGCCCTACACGGCATTGCTCAGGTATACCAGTTTCCTTGGCTCTTCAGTGTACAATTAATATTTAACCTTGAAATGAGAGTATTTGTGGACACCCTGTATTACAAGTTCTACATCTACATCTACATTTATACTCCGGAAGCCACCCAACGGGGCGTGGCGGATGACACTTTACGTGCCACTGTCATTACCTCTCTTTCCTGTTCCAGTCGCGTATGGTTCGCGGGAAGAATGACTGCCGGAAAACCTCCGTGAGCGCTCGAATCTCTCTAATTTTACATTCGTCATCTACTCGGGAGGTATAAGTAGGGGGAAGCAATATATTCGATACCTCATCCAGAAACGCACCCTCTCGAAACCTGGACAGCAAGCTACACCGCGATGCAGAGCGCCTCTCTTGCAGAGTCTGCCACTCGAGTTTGCTAAACATCTCCGTAACGCTATCACGCTTACCAAATAACCCTGTGACGAAACGCGCCGCTCTTCTTTGGATCTTCTCTACCTCCGCCGTCAACCCGATCTGGTACGGATCCCACACTGATGAGTAATATTCGAGTATAGTTCGAACGAGTGTTTTGCAAGCCACCTCCTTTGTTGATGGACTGCATTTTCTAAGGACTCTCCCAATGAATCTCAACCTGGTACCCGCCCTACCAACAATTAATTGTATATGATCATTCCACTTCAAGTCGTTCCGTACGCATACTCCCAGATATTTTACAGAAGTAACTGCTACCAGTGTTTGTTCCGCTATCATATAATCGTACAATAAAGGATCCTTCTTTCTATGTATTCATTTCTATGTATACATTACATTTGTCTATGTTAAGGGTCAGTTGCCACTCCCCCCACCAACTGCCTATCCGCTGCAAATCTTCCTGCATCTCGCTGCAATTTTCTAATGCTGCAACTTCTCTCTATATTACAGCATCATCCGCGAAAAGACGCGTGGAACTTCCGACACTATCTACTAGGTCTTTTATATATATTGTGAAAAGCAATGGTCCCATAACACTCCCCTGTGGCACGCCAGAGGTTACTTTAACGTCCGTAGACGTCTCTCCATTGAGAACAACATGCTGTGTTCTGTTTGCAAAAAACTTTTCAATCCAGCCACACAGCTGGTCTGATATTCCGTAGACTCTTACTTTGTTTATCAGGCGACAGTGCGGAACTGTATCGAACGCTTTCCGGAAGTCAAGGAAAATGGCATCTACATCTACCTGGGAGCCTGTATCTAATATTTTCTGGGTCTCATGAACAAATAAAGCGAGTTGGGTCTCACACGATCGCTGTTTCCGGACTCCGTGTTGAATCCTACAGAGTAGATGCTGGGTTTCCAGAAATGACATGACACGCGAGCAAAAAACATGTTCTAAAATTCTACAACAGATCGATGTCAGAGATATAGGCCTATAGTTTTGCGCATCTGCTCGACGACCCTTCTTGAAAACTGGAACTACCTCTGCTCTTTTCCAATCATTTGGAACCTTCCGTTCCTCTAGAGGCTTTCGGTGCACGGCTGTTAGAAGGGGGGCAAGTTCTTTCGCGTACTCTGTGTAGAATCGAATTGGTATCCCGTCAGGTCCTGTGGACTTTCCTCTGTTGAGTGATTTGAGTTGCTTTTCTATTCCTTTGACACTTATTTCGATGGCAGCCATTTTTTCGTTTGTGCGAGGATTTAGAGAAGGAACTGCAGTGCGGTCTTCCTCTGTGAAACAGCTTTGGAAAAACGAGTTTAGTATTTCAGCTTTAAGCGTGTCATCCTCTGTTTCAGTGCTATTATCATGCCAGAGTGTCTGGATATGCTGTTTCGATCCACTTACTGATTTAACGTAAGACCAGAACTTCCTAGGATTTTCTGTCAAGTCGGTGCATAGAATTTTACTTTGGAATTCACTGAACGCTTCACGCATAGCCCTCCTTACGCTAACTTTGACATCGTTTAACTTCTGTTTGTCTGAGAGGTTTCAGCTGCGTTTAAATTTGCAGTGAAGCTCTCTTAGCTTTCGCAGTAGTTCCCTAACTTTGTTGTTGAACCACGGAAGCCGGCCGCTGTGGCCGTGCGGTTCTAGGCGCTTCAGTCTGGACCCGCGCTACCGCTACGGTGGCAGGTTCGAATCCTGCCTCGGGCATGGATATGTGTGATGTCCTTATGTTAGTTAGGTTAAAGTAGTTCTAAGTTCTAGGGGACTGATGACCACAGATGTTCAGTGCCATAGTGCTCAGAGCCATTTGAATCGTTTTTTAACCACAGTGGGTGCGGTCAAGAGACATCAGCAAAGTCAAAATCGCAGCACATCGAACACGCCAGCAGTGAATGTCGAAAGACTGAATGGCAAACTGGAATACATCACTCTTTTTCTCTCGCAAGCAGTTCGTCAAATTATCTCCGTTACAAGTAGGCGGAAAATCACTTCCGTCCGTTTGCAGAAGACTGTATCGTATTTCAGACAAGCCAGGCGCGAAACTAGAGAATTCCTTCCGACGTTCCCTTGTTGTGCAAACAGTTTATTTTCCAACGCTGAGAGCACGGCAAAAACAGAATACAAGCAGAAGGAATGCAAAAAAAAAAAAAAAAAAAAAAAAAAAGGACGAAGACCGGTGTGCCTGCTCTTGCAGGAATTACCTGGCAGCGAGAAGATAAATATTTTTCACAATCGGGTCTCGTCCGGCGTAGGAAGCGACTTTTAGCGCGTAACGAACTGCGCATCGCATTGCGGAGCCCGCCCCGCGTAAACACGCCGTGGAACGCCGGCGTAATTATAACGGGAGCGCGACTGCGATTCTCGCTTGTTTCAGTCGCGCTGTTTTGTTTTCCCAGCGCTGCCACGTCGGCGGCGAGCTGTGGAGACAAATGACTCGCGGCCGTTCCCTGATTAGCTTACGCGCCACTGCGATAAGGTCTGCTGGCGACGTCTTTTTTATCATTGGTACAAGTCATCTTAGGGTAGAGTCGGCCTAGGAAAACGTGACCGATGCGCAGTGAGTATTTTCGTCAAATGCGCCGGGCGAGTTCATTCGCTTGTTCAGAAGGGGACGCCGTCTGTGTTTGCCACGTTTCGGCCGGTCACCGATGACACAATCTCAGACGATTTTACAAAAACTACTCGCTAAAAAAAATCAAGAGAAGGGAAGTTGGTCGTAGGGTACGGGCAAAGAAGAGGGATTATTTGAACAATCAGATTACAAAAATGGAAACAAACAGTAAAACAAAAAACATTAGGGAACTTTACCTAGACATAAATGGGTATAGGAAGGGGTTCAAGGCTAGGACAAATGCACTTCGAGGGGATGCTGGGGGAATACTGACAGACCCCAGTGCTATGTTAATGGAGGGCGTATTTTGAGCATCTATTAAATGTACACCAGAAAGTAGGAAATGAGCAGGCGTACGAAGTACATACAAAAAAAATGGTTGCAATGGCTCTGAGCACTATGGGACTTAACATCTAAGGTCATGAGTCCCCTAGAACTTAGAACTACTTAAACCTAACTAACCTAAGGACATCACACACATCCATGCCCGAGGCAGGATTCGAACCTGCGACCGTAGCGGTCGCGCGGTTCCAGACTGTAGCGCCTACAACCGCGTGGCCACCCCGGCCGGTGAAATACATACAGCAGAACCCCAGATGTGTTAAAGGAAGTAAGAGACGCAATCAACAAATTGAAAAACCATAAAGCACCAGGATCAGATTGCACAACTGCAGAATTAGTTAAAAATGGGGAACAGAAATTGGCGGAAGTAGTTCACAAAGTGATAACTAAAGTATGGAACTCAGAGATGATACCTGAAGAGTGGCAGGAGTCGATTCTGATCGCAATTTTAAAGAAGGGCGACAAAATGGCTTGTAGTAATTATAGAGGGATATCGCTTTTACCAGTATGTTCCAAAATGTTCTGGTATGCAGGCTTACACCATATGCAGATGAAACTGTGGGGGATTCCCAAGCTGGCTTTCGGAGGAACAGATCAACTATGCACCATTAGTCACATTGAATGACGCATCGTAGGTAAGATTTCAAAGTGAGAAGTTGTGTAAGCTGCGGTGAAATTAATGCACTAACAATCTAATAAAACAAGAACTCTATCCTGCCTTGAAGTACACCTCTATGCTGTTCTGTTTCTTTGACATTTCATCAATCGTTCACTTTGTTGGCATGCACAAGATACGATAGCATATCTTGCGTCTTCCCAAGTTTTTTGCTAACATGAACATTAAAAATGTAATGCATACGAGTTGAAAGCTGAAAATGTAACGGACAAGCATTGGTTTCGGGGTTTCACATTAATTTGCTATCGATGCAAATACAGTAAAAGTAGAATTAAGTGGGTCGGCCGGGGTGGCCGAGTGGTTCTAGGCGCTACAGTCTGGAACAGTGCGACCGCTACGGTCGCAGGTTCGAATCCTGCCTCGGGCATGGATGTGTGTGATGTCCTTAGGTTAGTTAGGTTTAAGTAGTTCTAAGTTCTAGGGGACTGATGACCTCAGCAGTTAAGTCCATAGTGCTCAGAGCCATTTGGAATTAAGTGGATTACGAAAGCGTGCTTTGCACAGCACTTCGTCCTCTTCTTGGTTATTCAATATACATCAACAAAAAAGAAGTTACATTAACGAGGCCAAATACGAGGGTGAGTCAAATGAAAACCTTAAATATTATTTATTGTGCAGAAGTGGTACAAAGCTGTATCATTTTTCAACATAATCTCTCCAACGCTCAATGCAAGTCCTCCAGCGCTTACAAAGTGCATAAATTCTTTAAAAAAAAAAATTCTTTTGGTAGTCTGCAGAGCCACTCATGCACCGTGTGGCGTACCTCTTCATCAGAACGGAACTTCTTTCCTCCCATTGCGTCTTTGAGTGGGCCAAACATATGGAAATCACTTGGGGCAAGGTCTGGTGAGTATGGTGGATGAGGAAGACACTCACAATGCAGGTCTGTGATGGTTGCAACTGTTGCACGGGTAGTGTGGGATGCACTGGTGACAGTGCTCCCTCAAGGCATGTAATGCTCCAAAATGACGCCTTTTTCGTCCCTAAAGAGAATCACCATAACCTTCCCTGCTGATGGTCCTGCTCGAAACTTCTTTGGTTTTGGTGATGAGGAATGGCGCCATTCCTTGCTCGCTCTCTTCGTTTCCGATTGGTGGAAGTGGTTTCTTCCCAGTAACGATTCTTGCAAGGAAGCCATCACCTTCTCGTTCAAAGCGCCGAAGAAGTTCTTCACAAGCATCGACACGTCGCTCTCTCATTTCAAGAGTCAGCTGCCGTGGCACCCATCTTGCAGACACTTTGTTAAACTGGAGCACATTATGCACAATGTGGTGTGCTGACCCGTGACTAATCTGTAAACATGCTGCAGTGTCATTCAGTGTCACTCCACGGTTTTCCTTCACTATGGCTTCAACTGCTGCAATGTTCTGTGGAGTCACAACTCGTTGTGCCTGACCTGGACGAGGAGCATCTTCCACTGAAGTCACACCATTTGCCAACTTCCTACTCCATTCGTAGACTTGCTGCTGTGACAAACATGCATCACCGTACTGAACCTTCATTCGTCGGTGAATTTCAATAGGTTTCACACCTTCACTACGCAAAAACCGAACAACAGAGCGCTGTTCTTCCCTGGTGCAAGTCGCAAGTGGGGCGGCCATCTTTATACTGATACTGCAACGCTGTGTGTGCATCTGCACTATGCTGCCACCTACAGGCCGTTCTGCACGCTGTTTGTAGCACGCTTACCAACCTACAGGATAACGGCGCGAAATTTCGATTTGTTATTAGAAATTTAAAACTGGTAGAAGCCGACCTCGGGGAAGATCAGTTTGGATTCCATAGAAATATTGGAACACGTAAGGCAATACTGACCCTACGACTTATCTTACAAAATAGATTAAGGAAAGGCAAACCTACATTTCTAGCATTTGTAGACTTAGAGAAAGCTTTTGACAATGTTGACTGGAATACTCTCTTTCAAATTCTGAAGGTGGCAGGGATAAAATACAGGGAGCGAAAGGCTATTTACAATTTGTACAGAAACCAGATGGCAGTTATAAGAGTCGAGGGGCATGAAAGGGAAGACGTGGTTGGGAAGGGAGTGAGACAGGGTTGTAGCCTCTCCCCGATGTTATTCAATCTGTATATTGAGCAAGCAGTAAAGGAAACAAAAGAAAAGTTCGGAGTAGGTATTAAAATCCATGGAGAAGAAATAAAAACTTTGAGGTTCGCCGATGACATTGTAATTCTGTCAGAGACAGCAAAGGACTTGGAAGAGCAGTTGAACGGAATGGATGGTGTCTTGAAGGGAGGATATAAGATCAACAAAAGCAAAACGAGGATAATGGAATGTAGTCGAATTAAGTCAGGTGATGTTGAGGGTATTAGATTAGTAAATGAGACAAAGTAGTAAAGGAGTTTTGCTATTTGGGGAGCAAAATAACTGATGATGGTCGATGTAGAGAGGATATAAAATGTAGGCTGGCAAAGGCAAGGAAATCGTTTCTGATGAAGAGAAATTTGCTAACATCGAGTATAGATTTAAGTGTCAGGAAGTCGTTTCTGAAAGTATTTGTATCGAGCGTAGTCATGTATGGAAGTGAAACATGGACGATAACTAGTTGGGATAAGAAGAGAATAGAAGTTTTCGAAATGTAGTGCTACAGAAGAATGCTGAAGATTAGATGGGTAGATCATATAACTAATGAGGACGTACTGAATAGGATTGGGGAGAAGAGAAGTTTGTGGCACAACTTGACTAGAAGAAGGGATCGGTTGGTAGGACATGTTCTGAGGCATCAAGGGATCACCAATTTAGTATTGGAGGGCAGCGTGGAGGGTAAAAATCGTAGAGGGGGACCAAGAGATGAATACACTGAACAGATTCAGAAGGATGTAGGTTGCAGTAAGTACTGGAAGATGAAGAAGCTTGCACGGGATAGAGTAGCATGGAGAGCTGCATCAAACCAGTCACAGGACTAAAGACCACAACTACAACGTTAGAAATTTAAGGTTTTCATTTGACTCACCCGCGTATGTCATATTACTAAAGCAACTACGCATTTATCTGGCCTTTGCAGCTCATTCTCTTGAATAAATCATCTAACTTTTGTGAAATTGTAATCATTTGTTTGTCGAGACACGTACGTCACATCTGTCTATTTCCATTCCATTCAGATAACTCCGTCATGGTGCGCTGTTTTTTTTTTTTTTTTTTTTTTTGTCTTAGAGTGTATTTTGGAAATAATGGTAAGATGAAGCGACAAGCTTATAGGACATGAGTTAAGACGACAGGGAGTAACTTGCCTGGCATGAGTGTGAGTTATAGGGAGTATAAACGGTTCGGGAAGACATAGATGGGAATACATCCGTCAAAAGATAGTGGACGCATATGCTTCTCTGTTGAGGTTGAGAAAGGCGTCGTAGGCCATAGAGGTCCTCATGCAACCGCTCAAAAGGCGGTTAGCAGCTCCGCTTCGGAGTTTTCGTATGCTTACAATCTCGACGAAACGAAAGGCAGACGCTGTCCGCACTCCAAAGAGCTCCTTTTTTCTACTCTGGCGGATTTTCAACGGGACCCGTATTAAACTTTCAGGTGATGTTTGTTGAGAGAAGGTACGGCCCTCGTGCGCGCTGTGAAGTCGCCAGCGAATGTAAGCAAGTGTGTTTACCCGGCACCTGAAGAGGTGCTTGGGGCCGAAACGACGTCATCGTGCTGTGGATCTTTTAAGTGCGTGTTAATTTCAGAGTTTCAGCTGCGATACTTCAAGCAGACGATATCCGCGTCCTTATAGCCTCCGGGCTTTTCCCGAAATACTTGCCAGCCACACACGTAATCATGCAGGTGTGTGTGTGTGTGGTACGTGGGTGAGTGCGCCTTGTACTCTGTAGAAGTTTTTTCCTGATGCCGACGTTTGCACGTCCCTGGGTATTTCCGCACCGCAAGCAGCTAATGCCCCAGTAATTTGTCTTCAGTTATCCATTTTGCACGTCGCGTTTTGCACAGACATGACAGGCCTTTCAGCACATGTTATTTATTGCAGCTGTTGCTTTCCCAGACGTGGTGTTACGTTCTTAAAAAGTACTTTATTTTATGATTACGTTGAATGAATGTCTGAACCGTGGAATGGGTACGAACTCGAATTATCGTGTAGCGTGTTGTAAGTGCAAGTGATGTGCTTACACTGTCTTATTGTTAGCAAAATTTTACACGAACTGACTGGCTAATACAACTCCCAATACCAGTAAAGAAATACAGTCACGGCACCTTAGGCACTGTATCATCTGGCCCTGCTCAAAACTGATAACTTTGATCCCTGTGCACATAGCAAATAAATTAAATTGTGTTTAGGAAACCACACCGTGGTTCAGGTCGAAAAAAATCGATTTTCGGTTTTCATCCTATTTCCATAAATTAAGCTTTTATTTAAGTACTCTGAAAAGGATTTGCTCAAAAGAATTTTTTTTTTTTTTTTGAGCCTTTAAAGAGCATTTTCCTACCACGTGTGTTTATGTGCCACGCCCACTTTTCTGTCACCCACTTTTCTGCATATACCGGGTGATCAAAAAGTCAATATAAATTTGAAAACTTAATAAACCACGGAATAATGTAGATAGAGAGTAAAAATTGACACAGATGCTTGGAATGACAGGGGGTTTTATTAGAACCAAAAAAACCACCTGCTAGACACGTGAAAGATCTCTTTCGCGCGTCGTTTGGTGATGATCGTGTGCTCACCCGCCACTTTCGTCATGCTTGGCCTCCCAGGTCCCCAGACCTCAGTCCGTGCGATTATTGGCTTTGCGGTTACCTGAAGTCGCAAGTGTATCATGATCGACCGACATCTCTAGGGATGATGAAAGACAACATCCGACGCCAATGCCTCACCATAGCTGCGGACATGCTTTACAGTGCTGTTCACAACATTATTCCTCGACTACAGCTATTGTTGAGGAATGATGGTGGACATATTGAGCATTTCCTGTAAAGAACACCATCTTTGCATTGTCTTACTTTGTTATGCTAATTATTGCTATTCTGATCAGATGAAGCGCCATCTGTCGGATATTTTTTGAACTTTTGTGTTTTTTTTTTGTTTTTTTTTTTTTTTTTTGTTCTAATAAAAGCCCGTGTCATTCCAAGCATGTGTGTCAATTTGTACCTCTCTACCTACATTATTCCGTGATTTATTCAGTTTTCAAATCTATACTGACTTTTTGATCACCCGATATTTTAGATCTTTATATCCCCTACATTGCACGTTAGGGACTTGTTTTTTACTCCCGAGTGTGTTTATGTACCACGCCCACTTTTCTGTCACCCACTTTTCTGCATATATTTTAGATCTTTATATCCCCTACATTGCACGTTAGGAATTTTTTTTTTTTTTACTCCAGAGTGTGTTGGCTATCCTTGGAATGCAACGGTCGGTATTCTTTTGTTTCTGCTGTTTGTAAAGAACACGCTTTCAAACACGCGGTTGGTTTTGTTCAAGTGTGATTGCGAGTAGTTGTTATACTTACGCTTGCAGTGCAAGTTTACGTGTGTTTCGTTGTGATTATTGAAGATGACGAAACGTAAAGGCATTTCCAAGAAACGGCAATTTAGAGGAAACAAGTTTAAAAAGCTTTCTGTACAAGAGGTTATGTCGTGTGCCAACGATGTTCCTAATTGTAATTAAGGCATATAACAATGTGGTGAACTCTAAGCCATATGGAGATGCCATTATTAGCAAAATAGAATGTGTAGGCCATGTTCAAAAACGTTTGGGAACAAGGCTGAGAAAACTAACTGTTGATATGAGAGGAAAAAAATTAGAAGATGGAAAATTGTTGACTGGAGAGGGTCGCTTAACTAAAACTGATATAGGAAACTTGCATGTATACTATGGGAAGGCAGTTAGGAGAAATAAAGAAAATCTGGAGGTAATGAAGGGAGATGTTTGGGCCATATTCTTCCGTAAGTCCTCTACTCATGATAAGCCATATCATGGATTGTGTTCATCAGGAGAAAATTCGTTGTGCAAATACAATAGGGATCAGGCAACTGGAGAATGTTACTCTCACCAGCATTCTCTTCCTGCTGCTGTTATTACACCAATTAAACGTATTGTCAGAGTCTTGGCGCATCCTGACCTTCTAAGGAAATGTCTGCGTGGGCAGACACAGAACCCAAATGAATGGTTCATCAGCATAATTTGGAACCGCTTTCCTAAAACTGTATTTGTAGGCGTGTATACAATGCAACTAGGATTCCATGATGCTGTTACTACATTCAGTTGTGGTAATATTGGAAAGTGTTGGGTACTGAAAAGGCTGGGAATTAATCCTGGTGAAAATATGACATTGCGATAAAGTGAGGATAGCCGATGCAGACAGGTGTTCATCTAATACGTCCAAGAAAGCAAGACAAACATCCAGGAAGGTGAAAAAGAAGCTGGAAGACCTGCTAGAGGCCAAAGAAGGGCCATCATACGCAGCAGGACACTTTTAATTAACTGTAAGACAAATTTCAGAAGTTTTTTCTTTAAAGTCAACTTCCCGCAAACTAAAATTTGCAGTACATCTGCCCCATTGTATCAGAAACTATCATAGATAAATGAATGGAATTTTCAGAGACTCTGCATAACACAAAAAGCCACCTCTGGTACTATATTCATTAATATTCCCCCGTTAGGAAGTTCATAAAAAATATTTTCTGCAGAAAAACTTAATATTTTTTGTTAATAAATTTTAAAAAATATTTCATAAAAATTGTAAAACGGATAAAGTAGATTTTAGTACAGTTGACTCTATTAGCATCATGTAACATACAGTAAAAATATTAAGGTCCTGCATCAAATGGTTTTTTCAGAAATGGGTCATATACTTGCCTAAATTAACATGGGTTAGATAGGCAGGGAGTGGTCCCTTTAAATCTAAAGCAGCAACGGAGTAACGCGATATATTCTGGTCTCTCGTGAAAAAAAAAGAAAATATGCTAGCTACAGGCTCAGCAGTGTGCAATGCTGGCCATAGTACTTGAACTGCACATGCAATTCTTTTCGCTGATAAACGATATCACTTAAGAAACATCCAACGTCATTGAAAAAATATATGACCCGGACCGGGAAGCGGTACTGGTTATGATGAATTACTAACACAGTTTTTTTATAGCAAAATTATACTGAAAGTTAAGTTTGTCTTTTCAAAAACACCTGACAATTGAAGTTACATTACTCACAATTGATTCACAAACGATGAGGTTTATACAGCAAGTACACTCCTGGAAATTGAAATAAGAACACCGTGAATTCATTGTCCCAGGAAAGGGAAACTTTATTGACACATTCCTGGGGTCAGATACATCACATGATCACACTGACAGAACCACAGGCACATAGACACAGGCAACAGAGCATGCACAATGTCGGCACTAGTACAGTGTATATCCACCTTTCGCAGCAATGCAGGCTGCTATTCTCCCATGGAGACGATCGTAGAGATGCTGGATGTAGTCCTGTGGAACGGCTTGCCATGCCATTTCCACCTGGCGCCTCAGTTGGACCAGCGTTCGTGCTGGACGTGCAGACCGCGTGAGACGACGCTTCATCCAGTCCCAAACATGCTCAATGGGGGACAGATCCGGAGATCTTGCTGGCCAGGGTAGTTGACTTACACCTTCTAGAGCACGTTGGGTGGCACGGGATACATGCGGACGTGCATTGTCCTGTTGGAACAGCAAGTTCCCTTGCCGGTCTAGGAATGGTAGAACGATGGGTTCGATGACGGTTTGGATGTACCGTGCACTATTCAGTGTCCCCTCGACGATCACCAGTGGTGTACGGCCAGTGTAGGAGATCGCTCCCCACACCATGATGCCGGGTGTTGGCCCTGTGTGCCTCGGTCGTATGCAGTCCTGATTGTGGCGCTCACCTGCACGGCGCCAAACACGCATACGACCATCATTGGCACCAAGGCAGAAGCGACTCTCATCGCTGAAGACGACACGTCTCCATTCGTCCCTCCATTCACGCCTGTCGCGACACCACTGGAGGCGGGCTGCACGATGTTGGGGCGTGAGCGGAAGACGGCCTAACGGTGTGCGGGACCGTAGCCCAGCTTCATGGAGACGGTTGCGAATGGTCCTCGCCGATACCCCAGGAGCAACAGTGTCCCTAATTTGCTGGGAAGTGGCGGTGCGGTCCCCTACGGCACTGCGTAGGATCCTACGGTCTTGGCGTGCATCCGTGCGTCGCTGCGGTCCGGTCCCAGGTCGACGGGCACGTGCACCTTCCGCCGACCACTGGCGACAACATCGATGTACTGTGGAGACCTCACGCCCCACGTGTTGAGCAATTCGGCGGTACGTCCACCCGGCCTCCCGCATGCCCACTATACGCCCTCGCTCAAAGTCCGTCAACTGCACATACGCTTCACGTCCACGCTGTCGCGGCGTGCTACCAGTGTTAAAGACTGCGATGGAGCTCCGTATGCCACGGCAAACTGGCTGACACTGACGGCGGCGGTGCACAAATGCTGCGCAGCTAGCGCCATTCGACGGCCAACACCGCGGTTCCTGGTGTGTCCGCTGTGCCGTGCGTGTGATCATTGCTTGTACAGCCCTCTCGCAGTGTCCGGAGCAAGTATGGTGGGTCTGACACACCGGTGTCAATGTGTTCTTTTTTCCATTTCCAGGAGTGTATAATATAACCTCTCTAATCAAATATAAACGCAAATCATTAAATTACACATAGCTCTGTTAACAAATATTAAAAACATTACATAAGTGAAATATCTAACTAGCCTTTTTATCAAAACGGTTTACGTACATTCTGGGGTTACTCAACAATTACAAACAGTCAGCCAACTCATCTATACTAGCGTGCTGGCAAAACAAAAATCAGAAATATTTCACATCTTTACCCTGCTTGCATGAAGACTTCTGCTTCCAACTTCAACAATATTGACATACCTATATTAATCTGAAACTTGGTGGCTTCACACAGCACACCACAAAAACTGCCTACTCCATCGTCTTTCCCTCACAGACAGCTACAACTGAGCGCCAAGCGCTTTATTACTCAAACACTATAATAACGCATAGAGTAAATGTCTCTGGAGTGAGCATTCACATGCGCAGAACAGATTTTGTGTTGTCAACACACATTGCCGGCCTGGTCACGTGATCTCGGGACGTCGTGTGTTTGTCCGTATAGCGCTCTGTATATTTAGAATGTCACTACATCCCTAGTACAGACGGATTCTTTTCGTACGTGTCGTGAATTATTTATATATGTTGCACAGACATTTTTACAGTATCCATATGATACGGGGAATAAACCAGCTACGTAACTTTTAAGGGCAAGTGATATTACATTCAGCTTCTTTGCGATAGGTGTCACAGTTCAGACGCACTCGATTTTTGGTAGTTTTCGGTATGATACGGCACTTTATAGTATTGCAGAGCCTGACATACATTTTTGCAGTGATAGTCCTGCAAAACGACTTGACAGTACGCTAGTACTTTTGCAAGTGTCCGAAAAACACCGAATTTGCCACACATTAGCGATTATATCCCTGCTAATTCGTCCTTTTTTCTTGTATTTTTGCGTATTTATTTTCTCGTTTTTGCGACCTAAAACACAATTTTTCTTACTGGTGGCACTGTGAGGTATTTATTTAACGCATTTTAAGTACTTGCTCCCAGTTTATTAAATAGTAGACTGAGTAATCAATATACATAATCGAGGATAGTATTTACTGAAACAACTAACCATTCCCTTTCCTGTTCCACTAGCAAATTTACGAGAGGAAGCGATTGTTTGTAAGCTTTTGTACGAGCCATAATATCTGTTATATAGTCATAAAATCGTAGAAAAATAGGTCTATAGAATCAAGTCTTAATTATAATGCGTCTCGAAATTTTTAAACGTACACAGTGTCTCTTACTAAAATGAAAACTATAATTAGAGCTATATGGAATGTACCCATCAAAAGTTACTATCCCTCCTTTCACATATTTCTCTTTCCATCCGTAGCAACAACGTAATTCACCATCGCTATTACACTATCAACAAACGGTGAAACACAACAAAAACTCTTGGTATTATAAACTTCAAACTTTGCAGAAAGCACACAGGCACAGCGAAGTCCCGAGATCACGTGACAATCCTGGTTTAATGTTGACAACATGCGCAGGACGCAATGCTCACTCCAGAGATATTTACTCTATGGTAATAACCTCAGGCCTTCGACCATAAATATAATAGACTGGCCCTGACGTCATTTTCGTGGCTCCAACATCTCTGGGCTAAAGTCACGTGAATGTTGGCAAAACATGGTTGTTTCGTGTTGCGCTTATGGCTGTACTCAGCGTTTTGTCGGGGGAAATGGCATTACATTTCACGTGTGTTTCTATGATAGTGCAGATGCGATTATTGAAATCTGTTGAAGTGACTTTTATATTTTTTTTTTTTACACTTGAAATAGTGAATCACGTAAATTAAAGTGTTGAAAGTGATGCCTGTTAAGTCAGACTCATATTACATTTTGGAAAGTATCTGTGATAATTCGGTTACAGAAGTAAGTATAACTGTTTCTCGGTCCTACTCATAGGTCCCCTAATGATGAAAACCGAAAGCAGCTTTGGATACAGGCCCTGTAACGGAAAAACTTTAAGCCATCTGCACATACGCGCCTTTTTGTATATACAAGTGAGATTATAATAAGGTAAGAGCACCTATAGTCGACACATGAAGAGAATTTTTTTCTGCCTTCTAATACTATTAAATAAATGTAGGCTCCAAAATTATTTTCTGAAACTTCAAAGTCTCACCTTTCATCTAAAATATTTTTTTTAACTGATAGTTTAAACTTTCGTAAAAATAGTAGGAACTGAACCTTTGAAGTGCACCTAAAATTGATACTCTAAAATGGACCTGCTCCTAAAGTCGACAATTTTGGCACCTATAGTTGACATAATTCCCATATCCCATTTTCTTTTATAAGTAACTAGAGCTCAAAACGCGGCGAATCCAATGTTTAAAGTTTTGACACGAGCCCACTCTTACTGTTTAAAAGAATTTTAACGACATTTTACTTTAATTGGTAGTTTATAGTAATTTCGTCCCGCTGCCCACCAGAGAAGCGTTAGGATGTATTTGCTAGATTTTATAAATGGTACTGCGAACAAATCCAGGTCAATGTAGTTCTGACATAATTTTTCGCAAATAAAAAAGTAATTTTTGTTGGAAGCGTATGGCAGTCAATTGAGAAATGTGGATAAAATACGATACAAACATAGGATAGCAGAACGCTGATTTGAAATCCCGCCACGTTTTGCCAACAGTCCCGTGGTTTATGTTGGAGCCACACCAGCCCTATAGCTTCTGCACAGCAAGGCCAGTCTACTAGTATCTATGGTCGAAGCCTCAGACCAGAAACAGTATCTTTGGGTCTGCGGTCTTACACAATAAGCGATATAAAGCCTATCAAAGATATGCATCGTTTATAAACTCATATTCGGGTGCAACATCTGAATGTGCCCCAGTAGACTCCTTTCAGAGGTTACGAGCTTCGCTGCTGTTGACGCTTTTTTTTTTTCTTTGAGATCGCCTTCATAGGAGTGCTCCAAACTGCTAGAGCCGTGGACAGAGAATTATGAGCGGATGATAGGCGGAAAGTGTGTAGAAACTCTAAAATCTGGTTTATGCCGCACAGAAGGAAAACGAACAAAGCAGCAATGACGAGAAATTCGTCAGTGTTCACCGCCATTCGCTCGTTTCCAGCAACAAGCGTTTGCATTAGAGGGAAGGGAACAGAACTCGGCATGACGAGGAGGCTGTGTGAAAGCTGTAATCGCCACACGGGGTTCACCATACCATTAGAGCGACGATGTTAAAAGTTGATATTCAGAGCGGATTATCTTGCATAGCCGGCGCACCGATTTTGACTCGAAGTAACCAAAATGGCGCAGGACAAGAAGAATTTAGATGTCTCAGTTCGTATTTAAGCACTGAAATGAGTGGAAGCAGCGCACTAGAAGGGAGACGTAGTCAAAATTGGTCAAAAATGATACAAGGTGTACAACTTTGCTTCCGCCATTTTTTCCCCAACATTTGAGGCTTTAATGAAACAAATTGGCTACACATGTATCATTCAAAGTATTTTCCATCGCTGACCACTACTTTCCCCCATCTATCGGACAGTGTACGAATCCCGCGTCGAAAAAATTGTTCATGTTTTGAAGCGATCCGCGAATCGATCCAATTTGTGACTTCTTCAAAAAAAAAATGGTTCAAATGGCTCTGAGCACAATGGGACTGAACTTCTGAGGTCATCAGTCCCCTAGAACTTAGAACTACTTAAACCTAACTAACCTAAGAACATCAGACACATCCATGCCCGAGGCAGGATTCGAACCTGCGACCGTAGCGGTCGCGCGATTCCAGGCTGTAGCGCCTAGAACCGCTCGGCCACGCCGGCCGGCGCTGCAGAGTGGAAATTCTCATTCTACGTCATAATTTATAGTTTATGCACTAATTAATTACACTTATAAGATCTCCAGGGGTATATCAGATATAAAATAAGCATAAAATGTTCTGTTTTACTGCACACTACATTGACGACACCTGATTGGCGGGAACCGTCAATTAGTACCAACTGCAAACGTAAATTTCTGGAGCGTTTAGTAATCTAGGGTTAAATAAACATTTTGTAACATTGTGCAGACAGGCCGCTCTCATCAAACGTGAAAAACTACCATCCGTTTTTCGAAACGGAAATTTCTAAATTCAGGAAAATTTCCGAATACCTCGATGCTATTCGAAATTATTTCACGTCGAGCAGGCTGACTTTCAAGGCTTCTTTAAAGTCAAGGAGAAATTCCCCATCTTCTTTCATTTAATTAAATTCTTTGACAGCTGGCGAGAAAAAGACAGTTAAATTAACGAAATTCCTAATTTATTATCCTCCTCCTCCTTAATCTTGTGCCACGTACCTCCAGATAATTAATTTTTCTTTCGCCTTCCCTAGACTCGAGAGGAGAGCAAACTTCAGTATTCTTTGAGGTAATGCAGAAATGTTGTTTTCTCGACTGTTCATCGATCTAAGGTCACGTTTTGTTCTTGCAGTGGGGTACTTCAGGTAACTGAAATTTATTCTGAGGAAACGAACTTCTCCGACAGAATGTTAAAAAAAAAAAAATAGCACGACGCACGTGCTCAGAACGGCTTTCGCAAATTAGTAAGGGAAACTGTCGACTTACTTGTTCCAACGGATCTTGTTCGTAGTATGGTGTGAATGTTTCAACAAATTTACCGAGATGCCACCTTTCCTCTATGACTTCGCCAGTAGGCGATTCAATAGAGCTTCAAACGTCTTACTACTTCACATACGAGGCAATGTTTTAGATATTTGTCGTCAAACCGCTGGTCCGCAGCTAGTGGTCTTGTGGTAGCATTCTCGCTTCCCGCGCGCGTGGTCCCAGGTTCGATTCCCGGCGCGGTTAGGTATTTTCTCTGCCTCGTGATGACTGGGTATTGTGTGTTCTTCATCATAATTGACTCGCAAGTCGCCGAAGTGGCGTCAACTAAAAAGGACTTGCAATATGGCGGCCGAACTTCCCCGCATGGGGCCTCACGGCCAACAATGCCATACGATCATTTCATTTCATTTTGTTAAACTGCTTATACAGGGTGGTCCATTGATAGTGACCGGACCAAATATCTCACGAAATAAGCATCAAACCAAAAACCTACAAACAATGAAACTCTAGTTTGAAAAGGGAAACCAGATGGCGCTATTCTTGGCCCGCTAGATGGCGCTGCCATAGGTCAAATGCATATCGACTGCGTTTTTTTTTTAAATAGGAACCCCCATTTTTATTACATATTCGTGTAGTACGTAAAGAAATATCAATGTTTTAGTTGGACCGCTTTTTTCGTTTTGTGATAGATGGCGCTGTAATAGTCACAAACGTATAAGTACGTGGTATCACGTAACATTCCGCCAGTGCGGACGGTATTTGCTTCGTGATACATTACCCGTTTTAAAAGTGACCGTTTACCAATTGCGGAAAAGGTCGATATCGCGTTGCTGTATGGCTATTGTGATCAAAATGCCCGACGGGCGTGTGCTAAGTATGCTGCTCGGTATCCTGGACGACATCATCCAAGTGCCCGGACCGTTCGCCGGATAGTTACGTTATTTAAGGAGAGGAAGTGTTCAGCCATATGTGAAACGTCAGCCAGGACATGCAACAAATGATGATGGCCAAGTAGGTGTTTCAGCTGCTGTCGCGGCTAATCCGCACATGAGTAGCAGACAAATTGCGCGAGAATCGGGAATCTCATAAACGTCGGTGTTGAGAATGCTACATCAACATCGATTGTACCCGTCCGATATTTCTATGCACCAGGAATTGCATGGCGACGACTTTGAACGTCGTGTACAGTTCTGCCACTGGGCACAAGAGAAATTACGGAACGATGACAGATTTTTTGCACGCGTTCTATTTAGCGACGAAGCGTCATTCACCAATAGCGGTAACGTAAACTGACATAATATGCACTATTGGGCAACGGAAAATCCACGATGGCTGCGACAAGTGGAACATCAGCGACCTTGGCGGGTTAATGTATGGTGCGGCATTATGGGAGGAAGGATAATTGGCCCCCATTTTACCGATGGCAATCTAAATGGTGCAATGTATGCCGATTTCCTACGTAATGTTCTACCGATGTTACTGCAAGATGTTTCACTGCATGACAGAATGGCGATGTACTTCCAACAGGATGGATGTCCGGCGCATAGCTCGCTTGCGGTTGAAGCGGTATTGAATAGCATATCTCATGACAGGTGGATTGGTCGTCGAAGCACCATACCGTGGCCCGCACGTTCACCGGATCTGACGTCCCCGGATTTCTTTCTGTGGGGAAAGTTGAAGGATATTTGTCTATCGTGATCCACCGACAACGCCTGACAACATGCGTCAGCGCATTGTCAAGGCATGTGCGAACATTACGGAAGGCGATCTACTCGCTGTTGAGAGGAATGTCGTTACACGTATTGCCAAATGCATTGAGGTTGACGGACATAATTTTGAGCATATATTGCATTAATGTGGTATGTGGTATTTACAGGTAATCATGCTGTAACAGCATGCGTTCTCAGAAATGATAAGTTCACAAAGGTACATGTATCACATTGGAACAACCGAAATAAAATGCTCAGACATACCTACGTTCTGTATTTTAATTTACAAAACCTACCTGTTAAAAACTGTTCGTCTAAAATTGTGTGACATATGTTTGTGAATATTACAGCGCCATCTATCACAAAGCGAAAAAAGTGGTCCAACTAAAACATTCATATTTCTTTACTTACTACACGACTATGTAATAAAAAATGGGGTTCCTCTTTTAAAAAAACGCAGTTGATATCCGTTTGACCTATTGCAGCGCCATCTAGCGGGCGAACCATAGCGCCATCTGGTTTCCCCCTTCAAGCTAGACAAGTTTCGTTCTTTGTAGTTTTTTCGTTTGACGCTTATTTCGTGAGATATTTGGTCCGGTCACGGTCAATGGACCGCCCTGTGTACATCTCGATGTTTATGACGTCGTGTCTCGTGTACTGTGTGTTGTCCAGTGATGCTGTTTGAAAAATGGGTTGCGAATAGGGTTAGTAGCAAACAACTAATACACTGATGTTCACAAAAAAGAGAACACGTTGGACGAGTAGAGATTGGACGTTCGTATTCATAGGACATGTACGTTAGTCTGTTCTGTGGAAGTGATTAGCGTTTGAACCTTGTCGGCCCGCAAGTTCAAGGTCAACATCGATATCGCGGAGCAACACGACCTAACGGTAAAACGTATCTGCGACTCTCCCTGCCGCTATGAGCCGAATGTAATGGAGCAGGCTGACCTGAGCAGGATGCGTCGCAGACGTATGCGCGAACCGTAATACGAAATCTGTGAGTTTGAAAGGGGGCGCATTTTGCCGATGATACAAGTACAGCTATCACACCTGACAGACAAGAATTAACTGGTGAAATTGTAAACGAAGTTTTTCAGAAAATCATTAAGTGGTGCTCTGCAAATGGGCTCTCATCAAACTTTGACAAACCACAGTATATACAGTTCCACACACTAAATGGAATGACCCCATTAATAAATACAAATTTCGGTCAGAAATCGGTAGCTAAGGCAGAATATTCAAAATTTCTAGGTGTATGCATTGATGAGGGGTTGAACTGGAAAAAAGACACTGAGGATCTGCTGAAACGTTTGAGTTCAGCTGCTTATGCTATTAGGGTCATTGCAAATTTTGGCGATATGCATCTCAGTAAATTAGCTTACCACGCCTATTTTCATTCTCTGCTTCCGTATGGCATCATATTCTGGGGTAACTCATCATTGAGTAAAAGAGTGCTCATTGCACAAAAGCGTGTAATCAGAATAATTGCTGGAGCTCATCCAAGATCATCCTGCAGACACTTATTTAAAGAGCTAGGGATCTTCACTGTAGCCTCACAATATATATATATATATATATATATATATATATATATATATATATATATATTCACTTATGAAATTTGTTACTAACAATCCGAACGAATTCAAAAGTAATAGCAGTGTACATGGCTACAACACTAGGAAAAAGGATCATCTTCACTACTCAAGGTTAAATCTAACTTTGGCTCAGGAGGGGGTAAATTATGCTGCCACGATAGTCTTTGGTTACTTACCTAATAGCATCAAAAGTCTCACAGATAGCCATGTAGCATTTAAAAGGAAATGAAAAGAATTTGTTAATGGCATTTCCTTCTACTCATTAGAGGAATTTTTGGATATAGTAAGTGGGTAATTTCCCAACTGCCACAAAAAAAAAGTGTTGAGTGTCATGTAATATTTTGTGTAATGTAATATCTTGTATAGACACCTTTTATTAACCTGACACGTTCCTTATCATTACGAAGTGTCGTATTCATGATCTATGAAACACGTACTAATCTAATCTAATCTAATTGGCGGGAGAGAATGTGATGCCGTACAATACACGGCGAGGTGGGTGAAGTCTGGAAGTCTGGATCCCCCCCCCCCCTCCCCCTTCACAGCGAGAAGATGGACCCTGCGTCCACCTCGGCTCTGGCGCAACAATGGAACAATGTCACACATGGTACGCTACCAGGGGTGGCAATCCGCCGCCGTTTACTACGGCACGGGTTACCTGCGCGTCGTCCGCTTCTCCGTCTACCTTTGACGAATGTGCAGTAACATACTAGACGGCAATGATGCATGGAACGCCTTCACTGGGGACAGGAACGGCACCAGACTGCGTTTTCGGACGAATCCAGTTTCTGTCTGTTTGAAAACGATGGCTTCATTTCAGTCAAGGTTACTAAATAATAAGGTTGGGCAGTAAGCGCTCTGCTCTGCCATTGGCTGGCCTAGTGACGTCAGCGTGGAAGCAAGCGGTCACAAGCAGACGACACGGCATGCGCGTTTACGTCAAGTTTTTGGCGGAAGATTTTGTTTATGCCAGAATTGAGAAGGCTAAACTGCTTTTCTGCTGCTAAAATATTACAGTTAAAACTGATGAGTTATATTCTTTCGCAGCTTATGCCTCACACATCGGTAAAATATCAGATCACAACCACACTGACACACACTTGAAATTCGAAACCTCGGCTCAAATAAATCAGAAACTATTCATTTAATCGCATTGAAATGAATTTACTTAAGAGCTCGAAGTTGCACACACTTGTTTGTAAGGACAGATTCCTTCTTTCTAAAGCCGCTATAGTATTCATCAAAGTAACTTTATCTGTGTCTGAAAAAAAAACTGTCATCGGTACATGTGCTCTTATTATGATGTTTCTTATTTGGTGACAGCTTTTCCAGAGTTTCCAGAGATCTCTTATCTAGTTCTCCTTTCTTATACCGTTTGGTTCTGTCTTCTGTTCCGGGTGACACATTGACAGTCGCACTACCGCACGGCAAATTGCACGAAGGAACTGCATCTGGCTTGAGCATTCTTTTTCGGGACAAATTAAGCAATTCAGACTGAAAATCCCTTAAGTAATCTGTTTCTGCGAAATGGCGAGAACATATTCGTGCATGCGCAACATTTACACTGTCTTTCCTACATTTCGACAACCACAGTTTTTGTAATGTTTCATTACGCGGGAAACTGTGATACATTACGTCAGTTCCCTTTGTGCTCCAATTGTAGCAAAAACAGCCCGTTACAGCACAGCCTGGCATTGTAAAAATTAATTTTCTCACTCAAAAAAAAAAAAAAAAAAAAAAAATAATGGCTCTGAGCACTATGGGACTTAACTACTGAGGTCATCAGTCCCCTAGAACTTAGAACTACTTAAACCTAACTAACCTAAGGACATCAGACACATCCATCCCCGAGGCAGGATTCGAACCTGCGACCGTAGCGGTGACGCGGTTCCAAACTGAAGCGCTTAGAACCGCACGGCCACACCGGCCGGCTAATTTTCTCACTCACTTGTAGTTTCTCCAATAAGAATTTCACAGGACGAACCATAAACTGTAGAGTTGGCGAACACAATGTTGATCCCGCTGTCCACTATCGCTAACTATTTCAGTTCCGAATCAAATATCAATTACAGCAAAAACCGTTAACACTCCCGAATTCCGACTGTTTCCGCTGTTGACTGAGTACCTCAGAAGAAAGAACTCAATCAAAATACTCCTTCAAACACAAAACAACACAAGAAAAACAATCACACAGAATTCGAACTGTGTACTGTTTGCCACAGCTGCTCCCACCGTGACGTCATGCGCACAACTGAGAAAACACGTTGCTTTCTGCGCCCCCCTGATTTCAGTGCGCCGCAGAAAGGGGCAGCGACATCACAGTGACTACATTCGCACAAGACACACAATGCCAACTCGAGGCCTTACGTTGTGGTTGCCACTGGTTACAACCAGAAATCACAGCTGGTGCGACCAGAGTGACCTACGTGAATGACATCATACGACCCACACAATACCCTAGGCGCCATTTTTCAGCAAGACAATGCACGACCACATATTGCTGCACGAACACCTGCCTTCTTGATGTCACGGGATGTCAGCCTTTCCGGCCTATCCCCCAGATCATAATCTTGCCGCCAACCGGAATTTTGTCAGCTGTGGTGAAACGAAGAGTGCAGCTTTGTCACACAATGCCGGCCACCACACATGAATTTTGGAACCAGGTGAATACAGCATTGATGTCTATACCGTAGGATGCCATTCGCGCCGTATACGCGTCGTTGCCATCACGCATGGGACGAGTTATCAGGCCCATGGCGGACCCTGTGCCTACTAGGCAACAGCAATCATGCTGAACCGAGCTGACTGAAATGATAATCATTTCTGCAGCACATACTAATGTACATGTCCTGTGAATGTGAAAGTCCTGGCACAAGCCGTTCAGCTGTTCTCGTATCTTTTTAGTGTGACTATATTACACTACTGGCCATTGAAATTGCTACACCACGAAGATGACGTGCTACAGACGCCAAATTTAACAGAGACAGAAAGAATATGCTGTGATATGCAAATGATTAGCTTTTCAGAGCATTCACACAAGGTTGGCGCCGGTGGCGACACCTACAACGTGCTGACATGACGAAAGTTTCCAACCGATTTCTCATACACAAACAGCAGTTGACCGGCGTTGCCTGGTGAAACGTTGTTGTGATGCCTCGTGTAAGGAGGAGAAATGCGTACCATCACGTTTCCGACTTTGATAAAGGTCGGATTGTAGCCTATCGCGATTGCGGTTTACCGTATCCCGACATTGCTACTCGCGTTGGTCGAGATCCAATGACTCTTAGCAGAATATGGAATCGGTGGGTTCAGGAGGGTAATACGGAACGCCGTGCTGGATCCCAGCGGCCTCGTATCTCTAGCAGTCGAGATGACAGGCATCTTATCCGCACGCCTGTAACGGATCGTGCAGCCACGTCTCGATCCCTGAATCAACAGATGGCGACGTTTGCAAGACAACAACCATCTGCACGAACACTTCGACGTTTGCAGCATGGACTATCAGCTGCGAGACTGTGGCTGCGGTTACCCTTGACGCTGCATCACAGACAGGAGCTCCTGCGATGGTGTACTCGACGACGAACCTGGGTGCACGAATGGCAATACGTCATTTTTTGGATGAATCCAGGTTTTGTTTACAGCATCATGATGATTGCATCCGTGTTGGGCGACATCGCGGTGAACGCACATTGGAAGCGTGTATTCGTCATCGCCATACTGGCGTATCACCCCGCGTGATGGTATGGGGTGACATTGGTAACACGTCTCGGTCACCTCTTGTTCGCATTGACGGCACTTTAGACAGTGGACGTTACATTGCAGATGTGTTACGACCCATGGCTCTACCCTTCATTCGATCCCTGCTAAACCCTACATTTCAGCAGGATAATTCACGACCGCATGTTGCAGGTCCTGTACGGGCTTTTCTGGATACAGAAAATGTTCGACTGCTGTCCTGGCCAGCACATTCTCCAGATCTCTCACCAACTGAAAACGTCTGGTCAATGGTGGCCGAGCAACTGGCTCGTCACAATACGCCAGTCACTACTCTTGATAAACTGTGGTATCGTGTTGAAGCTGCATGAGCAGCTGTACCTGTACACGCTATCCAAGCTCTGTTTGACTCAATGCCGAGGCGTATCGAGGCCGTTATAACGGCCAGATGTGGTTGTTCTGGTCGCTGATTTCTCAGGATCTATGCACCCAAATTGCGTGAAAATGTAATCACATTTCAGTTCTAGTATAATATATTTGTCCAATGAATACCCGTTTATGAACTCCATTTCTTCTTGATGTTGCAATTTTAATGGCCAGTAGTGTAGCAAAACTCATCTTCTACTGTAAGTGTCTCGTTTCCTAATATAATTCCCTCACCATCTACAACTATATGGAGAGTTTGCAGATCACACTTAACTGCCTGACAAAGGGTTCATCGAACCACTTTCGCGATAATTCTCTATTATTCCAATCTCGAACAGCCGGAGGAAAAGAGAAACACCTACATCTTTCTGTGCGAGCTCTGATTTCCCTTACTTTACTATGATGATCGTTCCTCCTTATGTAGATCGGCGTCAACAAAATATTTTCTCATTCGGAGGAGACAGTTGGTGACCGAAATTTCGTGAGAAGATTCCTTAGCTACGAAAAACGTCTTTGTTTTTAATTATATCCATCCCAAATCCTGCATCATGTCAGTTCAGCTCTCTCCCCCATTTCTCGATGATACAAAACGTGCTGCTCTTCTTTGAACTTTCTCGATGTACTCCGTCAGTCCCATCTGGTGAGGATCCCACCACGGGCAACAGGACACCAAAGTAGAACGGACAAGTGTAGTGTAGGCATCTCTTTAGCAGATCGCCTACAAAACGGAGCTTGAGTTCGCCTTCCCCACAACATTTTCTGTGTGTTCTTTCCAATTTCAGTTGTTGGTAATTGTAATGCCTAAGTATTTAGTTGAACTTACGGCCTTTAGATTTGACTGATTTATAACGTAACCGTAGTTTAGCGGATTCCTTTTAGCGCTCATGTCGTTGACCTCACACATTTCATTATTTAGGGTCAATTGCCAATTCTCGCACCATGCAGAGATCTTTTCTAAATCGCTTTGCAATTTTTTTTATCTGAAGATTTTACTAGACGATAAACAACAGCATCATCTGCAAACAACCGTAGACGGCTGCTCAGATTGTCTCCTAAGATAGATAAGGAACAGCAGAGGGTCTATAACACCACCTTGGGGAACTAGAGAAATCACTTCTGTTTTACTCGATGGCTTTCCGTCAGTTACTACGAACTGGGACTTCTCTGTTTTATTCTTAGGGTTAATAATACATTACAATAGCATAATGAGATTTTCACTCTGCAGCGGAGTGTGCGCTGATATGAAACTTCCTGGCAGATTAAAACTGTGTGCCCGACCGAGACTCGAACTCGGGACCTTTGCTTTTCGCGGGCAAGTGCTCTACCATCTGAGCAACCGAAGCACGACTCACGCCCGGTACTCGCAGCTGTACTTCTGGCAGTACCATTTCCCTACCTTCCAAACTTTACAGAAGCTCTGCTGCGAACCTTGCAGAACTAGCACTCCTGAAAGAAAGGATAATGCGGAGACATGGCTTAGCCACAGCCTAGGGGATGTTTCCAGAATGAGATTTTCACTCTGCAGCAGAGTGTGCGCTGATATGAAGCTTCCTGGCACATTAAAACTGTGTGCCGGACCGAGACTCGAACTCGGGACCTTTGCCTTTCGCAGGCAAGTGCTCTGTAAAGTTTGGAAGGTAGGAGACGAGGTACTGGCAGATGTAAAGCTGTGAGAACGGGGCGTGAGTCGTGCTTGGGTAGCTCAGTTGTGTAGAGCACTTGCCCGTGAAAGGCAAAGGTCCGGAGTTCGAGTCTCGGTCCGGCACATAGTTTTAATCTGCCAGGAAGTTTCATTAGAAGAGCATGTTTTTCATTGCAGCAACTGTTGTCATTAACTGTGTTTAAATGCTTATGTTCAGCATCACATTTTACACTGGTCGCCCTTTAAGAAGATCAGACGTCCAGACCACCATTTTCCAACAAAAACCCAAGTCGTCGGACATATCCGACAGAATAGACACCAATCAGACGCACGTATAGGTTTCAGGTTTCATCTGGCAGGTCAGCATGAAAATTTCATCTCCGGCGCTGACAATGTCGAGAATCGATGGACAAAATTCAAGATCATTATACGAGGTCTGTTCAAAAAATTCCGTAATTTTGTCCACAGGATTTTTCTGCTCCTAACTTATTTGCGCGTGGTCTCCTTAGAAATACTCTCCTCTACAGCTGATACATCGCTCCCACCACCGTTTCCGCTTCCGGAAGCAGTCTCGGTACGCCTCTTACTGGATCGCGCGAAGCGCCGTCTTCGAATTTTCTTTCATCTCGTCTGTCGTTGCAAATCTTCTTGCTATCAACGGGGTTTTCAACATTGGAAATAAAAAAAAGTCCACAGGGGCCAGGTCTGGAGAGTACAGAGGATGAGACTGCAGCACACTGCTTTCGTTTTTTGTCCAGTAGTTACTCACCAACAGGGATGAACGTGCGCGGACGTTATCGTAATGAGAGAGCCACGAGTTCTCTCGCCACATTTCAGGCCGTTTCCTCCTCAAATTTTTTTCGGAGGCGTCGCTACACGTCCCTATAGTAAAAAAAAAAAAAAAAAAAAAAAAAAAAAAAAAAAAAAAAAAAATAGTTCAAATGTGTGTGAACTCTTATGGGTCTCAACTGCTAAGGTCACCATTCCCTAACCTTACACACTACTTAACCTAAATTATCCTCAGGACAAAGACACACACCCATGCCCGAGGGAGGACTCGAACCTCCGCCGGGACCAGCCGCACAGGCCATGACTGCAGCGCCTTAGTTTAGTATCATCGATTAAGACTTTGACCCTCTGGCACGAATTCATGATGAACTTATCTTTCAAAGTGAGAGAAAATCATCAGCATGGCATTGACATTTGACCTGACCTGAAGAGCTTTTTTTTTTTTTTGGTCTCGCAGAACCTTTCTCGACCCACTGTGAAGACTGAACCTCAGTGTCAACATCATAACCGTAGACCCACGTCTCATCTCGATTCTCTTAAGGAACATCTCGTTCTACACCTACATCTACATCTACGACATTACTCTGCTATTCACAATAAAGTGCCTGGCAGAGAGTTCAATTAACCACCTTCAAGCTGTCTCTCTACCGTTCCACTCTCGAACGGCACGCGGGGAAAAACGAGCACTTAAATTTTTCCGTGCTAGCCCTGATTTCTCTTATTTTATCGCGTTGACCATTTCTCCCTACGTAGGTGGGTGGCAACAGAATGGATTCCCAATCGGAGGAGAAAACTGGTGATTGAAATTTCATGAGAAGATGCCGTCGCAACGAAAAACGCCTTTGTTTTAATGATTGCCACTCCAATTCACGTATTATGTCTGTGACACTATCTCCCCTATTTCGCGATAATACAAAACGAGCTGCCCTTCTTCGTACTTTTTCGATGTCATCCGTCAGTCCCACCTGATGCGAATCCCACACCGCACAGCAGTACTCCAGAATAGGGCGGACAAGCGTGGTGTAAGCAGTCTCTTTAGTAAACCTGTTGCACCTTCTAAGTGTCCTGCCAATGAATCGCAGTCTTTGGTTTGCTCTACCCACAATATTATCTATGGGATCGTTCCAGTTTAGGTTATTTGTAATTGTAATCCCTAAGTATTTAGTTGAATTTACAGCCCTCAGATTTGTGTGACTTATCGCGTAATTGAGATTTAGCTAATTTCTATTAGTACTCGTGTGAATAACTTCACACTTTTCTTAATTCAGGTCAAATGCCACTTTTCGCTCCATACAGATGTCTTATCTAAATCATTCTGCAAGTCGTCTTGATCATCTGATGACTTTACTAGACGGTAAATGACAGCATCATCAGCAAACAATCTAAGACGGCTATTCAGATTCTCTCCTATGTCGTTAATACAGATCAGGAACGTTCCTTGGGGAACGCCGGATACTACTTCTGTTTTACTATTTACAATTTGTACAGAAATCAGATGGCAGCTATAACAGTCCAGGGGCATGAAAGGGAAGCAGTGGTTGGGAAGGGAGTGAGACAGGGTTGTAGCCTCTCCCCGATGTTATTCAATTTGTGTATTGAGCAGGCAGTAAAGAAAAGAAAAATTTGGAGTAGGAATTAAAATCCATGGAGAAGAAATAAAAAAATTGAGGTTCGCCGATGACATTGTCATTCTGTCACTGGTAGCAAAAGGACCTGGAAGGGCAGCTGAACGGAATGGACAGTGTCTTGAAAGGACGATACAAGAGAAACATCAGCAAAAGCAAACGAGGATAATGGAATGTAGTCGAATTAAGTGGGGCGATGCTGAGGAAATTAGATTAGGAAATGAGACACTTAAAGTAGTAAAGGAGTTTTGCTATTTGGGTAGCAAAATAACTGATGATGGTCGAATTAGAGAGGATATAAAATGTAGACTGGCAATGGCAAGGAAAGCGTTTCTGAAGAAGAGAAATTTGTTAACATGGAGTATAGATTTAAGTGTTAGGAAGTCATTTCTGAAAGTATTTGTATGGAGTGTAGCCATGTATGGAAGTGAAACATGGACGATAAATAGTTTGGAAAAGAAGAGAATAGAAGCTTTCGAAATGTGGTGCTACAGAAGAATGCTGAAGTTTAGATGGGTAGATCATATAACTAATGAGGAGGTATTGAATAGAATAGATCACCAGTTTAGCGTTGGAGGGCAGCGTGGAGCGTAAAAATCGTAGAGGGAGAACAAGTGATGATTACACTACGCAGATTCAGAAGGCTGTAGGTTGCAGTAGGTACTGGGAGATGAAGAAGCTTGCACAGGATAGAGTAGCATGGAGAGCTGCATCAAACCAGTCTCAGGATTGAAGACCACAACAACAATAACAACAACTCGATGGCTTTCCGCCTATTACTACGAACTGTGACCTTTCTGACAGGAAATCACGAATCCAGTCGCACAACTGAGGCGATACTCCGTAGGCACGCAGTTTGGTTAGAAGACACTTGTGAGGAACGGTGTCGAAAGCCTTCTGAAAATCTAAAAACATGGAATCAATTTGACATCCCCTGTCGATAGCACTCATTACTTAATGAGTATAAAGAGCTAGTTGTGTTTCAAAGAACGACATTTTCTGAATCCGTGCTGACTATATGTCAATAAATCGTTTGCTTCGAGGTACTTCATAATGTTCGAATACAGTATATGTTCCAAAATCCTACTGCAAATCGACGTTAGTGATATAGGCCCGTAATTGAGCGGATTACTCCAACTTCCATTTTGAGAATTGGTATGACTTGAACAATTTTCCAGTCTTTAGGTACGTATCTTTCTGTGAGCAAGTGGTTGTATATAATTGCTCAATATGGAGCTATTTTATCAAGATACTCTGAGAGGAACCTCACTCGTATACAATCTGGACCGGAAGCTTTGCCGTTATTAAGAGATTTAAGCTGCTTTGTTACACTGAGCATATCTACTTCTATGTTTCTCATCTTGGCAGTTGTTGTTGATTGGAATTCAGGAATATTTACTTCGTCTTCTTTGGTGAAGGAGTTTCGGAAAACCGTGTTTAATAACTCTGCTTTAGTGGCACTGTCATCACTTCACCGTTGTTATCGCGCAGTGAAGGTATTGATTGCGTCTTGCCACTTGTGTGCTTTATGTATGACCAGAATGTCTTTGGGTTTTCTGCCAGATTTCGAGACAGAATTTCGTTGTGGAAATTATTAAAAGCATCTCGCATTGAAGTACGCGCTATATTTCGAACTTCTGTAAAACTTTGCCAATCTTTGGGATTTTGCGTTCTTTTAAATTTTTCATGCTTTTTTCGTTGCTTTGCCCGCGCGATCCTTGGCACGCACAGTTTTGTTGAAGTTCCTGACACAGGAGTCGTCGGTAGAGGTCGAAGGGCGTCCAGCACGAGGCTCATCCTTAACTTCCGTCCTGCGATTTATAAACCGTGTGAACCATTTGTAACAGCGAGTACGGCTTAAGCACTGATTTTCGAAGGGTCCCCGCATTATTTGGTGCGTCTACATCTACATCTACATTTATACTCCCCAAGCCACCCAACGGTGTGTGGCGGAGGGCACTTTACGTGCCACTGTCATTGTCTCCCTTTCCTGTTCCAGTCGCGTAAATGGTTCGCGGGAAGAACGACTGCCGGAAAGCCTCCGTGCGCGCTCGAATCTCTCTTATTTTACATTCGTGATCTACTCGGGAGGTATAAGTAGGGGGAAGCAATGTATTCGATACCTCATCCAGAAACGCACCCTCTCGAAACCTGGAAAGCAAGCTACACCGCGATGCAGAGCGCCTCTCTTGCAGAGTCTGCCACTCGAGTTTGCTAAACATCTCCGTAACGCTATCAAGCTTACCAAATAACCCTGTGACGAAACGCGCCGCTCTTCTTTGGATCTTCTCTGTCTCCTCTTTCAACCCGACCTGGTACGGATCCCACACTGATGAGCAATACTCGAGTATAGGTCGAACGAGTGTTTTGTAAGCCGCCTCCTTTGTTGATGGACTACATTTTCTAGGGACTCTCCCAATGAATCTGAACCTGGCACCCGCCTTACCAACAATTAATTTTATACGATCATTCCACTTCAAATCGTTCCGTACGCATACTCCCAGATATTTTACAGAAGTAACTGCTACCAGTGTTTGTTCCACTATCATATAATCGTACAATAAAGGATCCTTCTTTCTATGTATTCACAATACATTACGTTTGTCTACGTTAAGGATCAGTTGCCACTCCCAGCACCGAGTGCCTATCCGCTGCAGATCTTCATGCATTTCGCTACAATTTTCTAATGCTGCAACTTCTGTGTATACTACAGCATCATCCGCGAAAAGCCGCATGGAACTTCCGACACTATCTGCTAGGTCATTTATATACACTGTGAAAAGCAATGGTCCCATAACACTCCCCTGTGACACGCCAGAGGTTACTTTAACGTCTGTAGACGTCTCTCCATTGATAACAACATGCTGTGTTCTGTTTGCTAAAAACTCTTCAATCCAGCCACACGGCTGGTCTGGTATTCCGTAGGCTCTTGCTTTGTTTATCAGGCGACAGTGCGGAACTGTATCGAACTCCTTCCGGAAGTCAATGAAAATGGCATCTACCAGGGAACCTGTTCAGGTCTTCGCAAGTATCACGCAAAATTTAATGCTGATGCACTGCTCCTCTATCTCTGCCATCTCGAAATTTGCAAAGTGTGCGACATTACGTCCTGCTCCGTACGGCACTGAACATTAAATAACAGACATACAACATCGATACTTGTGGCACTCAAACATTAGTCACACCACTGGCGCGAGATTACGAATGTTTCAGATTTCTTTGAGCAGGCCTCATGCCGTACAATTTAGACAGATACGTGCGGAGCAAGGCCGTGAGAAATACAAAACACCGATGATCGTAGTTGATCGTCGGTAAAGCAGATGCCAGACTGAGATTCATTGGAAAAATCCTAAGGAAATGCAGTCCGAAAACAAAGGACGTAGTTTACAGTACGCTTGTTCGCCCACTGCTCGAATACTGCTCACCTGTGTGGGATCCGTACCAGATAGGGTCGATAGAAGAGACAGAGAAGATCCAACGGAGAGCAGCGCGCTTCGTTACAGGATCATTTAGTAATCGCGAAAGCGTTACGGAGATGATAGATAAACTCCAGTGGAAGACTCTGCAGGAGAGACGCTCAGTAGCTCGGTACGGGCTTTTGTTGAAGTTTCGAGAACATACCTTCACCGAGGAGTCAAGCAGTATACTGCTCCGTCCTACGTACATCTCGCGAAGAGAGCGTGAGGATAAAATCAGAGAGATTAGAGCCCACACAGAGGCATACCGACAATGTTTCTTTCCACGAACAATACGAGACTGTTATAGAAGGGAGAACCGATAGAGGTACTCAAGGTACCCTCCGCCACACACCGTCAGGTGGCTTGCGGAGTATGTATGTAGATGTAGATGTAGACAACAGCGTGCGAAAGCTTCTACGAAACCAATGCGAGCTTCACTGTAAACTTAAACGCAGGCAAAGCCTCAGAGGCAAAGGAAAAGCAAAACGGAGTCAAAAATTAGCATAAGGAGAGCAATGAGTGAAGCGATCAACGAATTCAAAAGTAAAATTATGTCTAACGACTTGACACAAAATCCTAAGTGGTTTTGGTCTTATATTAATTCATTTTGCGGACCGAAGCAGTCTGTCCTCACTTTCTGCAGCCATAATGGCGCTGAAACTGAAGATGTCACAGCAAAGGCCAAAACACTAAACGTCTTTTTCCAGAACTGTTTCACGGGGGAAGATTGTGCCGTAGTACTGTAGTAGGCTGTTTAGGTTTTCATGTTGGTAACGCCACGTAGCGCTCTGTATGAAAATCACTGGCTGTGCCGTGTGCAGTCTGTGGCTAGTTTGCATTGTTGTCTGACATTGTAGTGTTGCGCAGCTGGATGTGAACAGCGCGTAGCGTTGCGCAGTTGGAGGTGAGCCGCCAGCGGTGGTGGATGTGGGGAGAGAGATGGCGGAGTTTTGAGAGCGGACGATCTGGACGTGTGTCCGCCTGAAAAAAGAAATTTGTAAAGATGGTTTTCATGAATTGATAGATATATGTAATGTCTTTTGAACACTATTAAGATAAATACATTGTGTGTTCAAGCGTGGTGTCTAACTTTTGAAGCTGTTGCTGTGACTGCTCTTGATTTTGTTCCTTTGCGTCTAACTGTTGCTGTGTTTGTCTGTGGTGTTGTTCCATTGTGTCAAACTTTTGAAGCTTTTGTCCCATTTGTTGCATCAATTGTAATAACAATGCACTGGTGTCTGAAACTCAGTACTATTCAGCAGTGCATTTGCACCGGCAACATTCGCATTTTGAAAAGCAGAAAATGTGTCTTGACTTATTTGAGAAAACGGTGAGGACCCAAAACCTGAATCTACAGTATTTGCAACATTGTGTCCTGTCATTTCGGATTCCTGAGGCGAGCTGTTGCCGACCGATCGATCGACAATACTACCTTCTTCACTACCTGTTTCACTGTCTACACGATTATTTATTGCCTGATCCATTCCCCTATGCACAATTACCAAATTACTATGTTGAACATTAGTTAATTCATTACACGGTGGCGCTAACACACTGCTTTCGTCTTCGCTGTCATTTCTCAGTTTACTTTGGAGCCTAGTATTACGTTTTTCACACGCCATTATTGTCACAATATTTCACATGATAACACAGAAAAGCACAATTTTAAGAGCAAAATAAGAAAACACATTAACATTGCATTGAAAATAATATCTCGTTAATTGCAAGCACAGCTGCGAAATACTTGGTGCAAATCTACATGCATGCCACAACTGTTTTACTGTACAACAATGAAAAACTACAACTACAAGGGAAATTCTCTCTACAATTACGCGCTAGCAATAAACAATAGCTACACTAATTACGCAAACTACAAGAAAAAATCAGATGATTCCAGTGAGGTATCCACGGCTAAGGGTCGACATATGTAACGTCCCCTTAGAAAATTTCATGAATTACTGTGCTGATAAACCCCTTACGTTATTTGATTTTCAAACAGCTGAGCAAAACTAAACGTACTCAGACATTTCACTCTTTACTTATTCTGATCAACACTAAACTGACACACAATATTTTTAGCGCAACGCAATCTGACATTCAATAATCCCTACAAGAGAATGGCCCTGACTAAAAATTAACCTATAAGTTTCACAAATCACTTACCTCACAAAAATCTTCGTCACTCGAACTACTACAATACAGCGAGCGCCAATACTGCCAGCTAAATAAAAGATTCAAACTACTGAAGGCACTAACTACTGATAGGCATAGTTAGCAAATGAAAGATTTTGATAGAGAGCAAACAATGTATTTACTTTAATAGTGTTCAAGTTCATGACATCCAGTCTTACAAATTTACTCTCTCTGATGGACACACGTCCAGATCATCCGCTCTCAGAACTCCGCCATATCTCTCCCCACATCCACCACCGCTGGCGGCTCACCTCCAACTGCCCAACGCTACGCGCTGTTCACATCCAACTGCCCAACACTACAATGGCAGACAACAATGCAAACTAGCCACAGACTGCACACAGCACAGCCAGCGATTTTCATACCGAGCGTTACGTGGCGTTACCAACATAAAAACATAAACAGCGTACTTACAATACATCCTTTAAATGATCGCACCAACGAAAAAGAGACAGACATCGAAATACGTGACCATGGGATAGAAAATCAACTGAAATCGCTGAACGGAGGAAAGAGCACCAGACTTGACGGGATACCGGTTCTACTCTATGCACAGTACGGAAAAGAACTTGTTGCTCTTCTGTGAAGTCTGCGCATAATACGGTGGCCGATGTGCAATTACCAATTTTCGGCCAAAAGCGCAGGACGAGTTGATTCGTTTCCTCGGAAGGGAAGGCATAGAGGGGTGTGCCGCCTTTCGGCCAGTCGGCGATATCAGAATCGATGCGAGCACCCTGGAATCTTTCTCGAACGATTTCATGGGAACTATTCAGCAAAAGGTTTCATTTTTGCGTTAGTTACAGCTTTGTGTGTCAGCTTCATGACGACGTGCCGATCATTTTGTGAATGGCCATAGTTTACATGGTAGTAAGACACCGCAAGAAAATTAAAGAAATTTGCAGTGACAAATAGCGGTCGCTATGGCTCAAATGGCTCTGAGCACTATGGGACTTTAACTTCTGAGATCATCAGTCCGGCCGGCGCGGTCGCTATGATTTTGGATTTAGTGCATATTACGTAATACGCTACTGGCTACTGAAATTGCTACACCACGAAGATGACGTGCTACAGACGCGAAATTTAACCGACAGGAAGAAGATGCTATGATATGCAAATGATTAGCTTTTCAGAGCATTCACACAAGGTTCGCGCCGTTGGTGACACCTACAACATGCTGACATGACGAAAGTTTCCAACCGATTTCTCATACACAAACAGCAGTTGACCGGCGATGCCTGGTGAAACGTTGCTGTAATGCCTCGTTTAAGGAGGAGAAATGCGTACCACCACGTTTCCGACTTTGATAAACGTCGGATTGTAACCTATCGCGATTGCGGTTTATCGTATCGCGACATTGCAGCTCGCGTCGGTCGAGATCAAATGACTGTTAGCAGAATATGGAATCGGTGGGTTCAGGAGGGTAACACGGAACGCCGTGCTGGATCCCAACGGCCTCGTATAACCAGCAGTCGAGTTGACAGGCATCTTATCCGCATGGCTGTACCCGACGACAAACCTAGGTGCACGAATGGCAAAACGTTATTTTTTCCGACGAATCCAGGTTCTGTTTACAGCATCATGATGGTCGCTTCCGTGTTCGGCGACATCGCGGTGAACGCACATTGGAAGCGTGTATTCGTCATTGCCATACTGGCGTGTCACCCGGCGTGATCTTATGGGGTGCCATTGGTTACACGTCTCGCTCACCTCTTGTTCGCATTGACGGCACTTTGAACAGTGGACGTTACATTTCAGATGTGTTACGACCCGTGGGTCTGCCGTTCATTCGATCCCTATGAAACCCTACATTTCAGCAGGATAATGCACGACCGCACGTTGCAGGTCCTGTATGGGCCTTTCTGGATGCAGAAAATGTTCGACTGCTGCCCTGGCCAGCATATTCTCCAGATCTCTCACCAATTGAAAGCGTCTGGTCAACGGTGGCCGAGCAACTGGCTCGTCACAATACGCCAGTCACTACTCTTGATGAAATGTTGTATCGTGTTGAAGCTGCATGGGCAGCTGTACCTGCACACGCCATCCGAGCTCTGTCTGACTCAATGCCCAGGCGTATCGAGGCCGTTATTACGGCCAGTGGTAGGTTGTTCTGGGTACTGATTTCTCGGTATCTATGCACCCAAATTGCGTGAAAATGTAATCACATGTCAGTTCTAGTATGATATATTTGTCCAATGAATACCCATTTATCATCAGCATTTCTTCTTGGTGTAGCAATTTTAATGGCCAGTAGTGTATTTGTCATCTATGTTATCGGCACTATAAACATCCTGTCACTCTTGTTCCTTGGCAAGACAGTAAAATGCACACTATAGCGTCACATGACAAATAAAGACTCTGATCCAAAAATCCGCAGTGTCTTTCATAATAAAAGTAAAAGCAAGAAAGGTTAGGTTTATGTGTCCTGTCTAGAGCGTGGTCATTAGAATCCAATCATAAGCTCGATGGGGGAGGGAAATTAGTTGCTCGATTTGTGAAAGGTTTCATCTCGACTTCTTGCTGGAGTGATTTAAGGAAATCGCGAGGTACCTGTGTCGTCCTCCCAAATGAGTGTTGAGTGTGCTAACCACTGTGGTACCTGTATCGTTCTTGCATAAGCTGTTTTTTTCCATACCTGTTTTGCCAACACACACGCACATATCGGACTTTCGGTCTTCCGCCATTTTGCAATATATTCTGCCGGGACGGAGTTATTGCGCACCTGTTGCCGAATTCGCCGAAAGGAAAGACGATTTCCTGCCGGTGCTTTTCACCGGATGGCCTCAAAAAAACTTGAGGTTGGAAATTCCGTGGTTTCCCCGGTTGCCTGCTTCGAGCCAGTTTACGCACGTAGTTCAGGAGACCGCTGCAGGCCTAGCAACCGCTCGGCCTGCTGTGGAGTATAAGTTATAAAAAGTTGTGTTAAGATGGTAGATGTGCAGAGTAGGCGCTGTAAGCGTTGTTCGTATTAATGTCGCCTGAAAGTTGTGAAAATTAACACTAATGTCAAACAAACATTTTCGCAGACTGCATGGTTCATATTTCTCAGCAAACACATAAGCTGTAGTCTTGCGCTTGATATATGTCGGATCTGTAAGTCATATATTGGGTATATCAAAAGAACCACCCGATTTTTAAAAAAAATCATAACTATTATGTTTCCAGAATGAGATTTTCACTCTGCAGCGGAGTGTGCGCTGATATGAAACTTCCTGGCAGATTAAAACCGTGTGCCCGACCGAGACTCGAACTCGGGACCTTTGCCTTTCGCGGGCAAGTGCTCTACCAACTGAGCTACCGAAGCACGACTCACGCCCGGTACTCACAGCTTTACTTCTGCCAGTACCTCGTCTCCTACCTTCCAAACTCCGCTGCAGAGTGAAAATTTCATTCTGGAAACATCGCCCAGGCTGTGGCTAAGCCATGTCTCCGCAATATCCTTTCTTTCAGGAGTGCTAGTTCTGCAAGATTCGCAGGAGAGCTTCTGTAAAGTCTGGAAGGTAGGAGACGAGGTACTGGCAGAACTAAAGCTGTGAGGACGGGGGTAGCTCAGTTGGTAGAGCACTTGCCCGCGAAAGGCAGAGGTCCCGAGTTCGAGTCTCGGTCGGGCCCACAGTTTTAATCTGCCAGAAAGTTTCAACTATTATGTTATTTGAGATATGTGCGTGAGGACTGTACTGTTGGTAAGAGCAGATTCTCGAGTTTTACATGGTTCCCGCTAGGTAGCAGCAGTGTGCGCCCACTTCAGTTCTAGTAAAAATGGTATCGGGACAACAGAAAGCGTTTTGTGATCTACGTTTCGCGCAGTGCGGGTCAGTAATAAATGTTCAGCGTGTCTTTCAAACTAGGTATGGTGTGGATCCTGAAGTAGTACAGGGCATTAGACGGTGGCGTGAACAATTCCGAGAAACAGGTTGTTCGTGTAGAGGCAAATCGCAGGGCCGTCCCCGAGTGTCCGACACAGGCGTCGAACGCTTCCGCCATAGTTTCGCAAGGAGTCCCCAGAAATCCGTTCGCCGTGCATCTCGACAGCTCAACATGTCCCCAGTGTCCGTGTGGCGCGTGTTGCCTCGACGTTTACGCACGAAACAGTACAAAATTCAGCCACTGCAAGCTCTTCGTGAAGGTGACAAACAACAACGTGTGGAGTTCTGTAATTCCGTTCTTGACCAGATGGAGGATGACAGTTTTCTTCTATTCCATTTAAAAGGAAAGGTGAACCGTCATAATATGAGAATATTGGGTACGGAACAACCACACCAATTCTACACCACGAGAGGGACTCTCTAAAATTTGATGTATTTTGTGCAGTTTCACGGGAAAACGTGTACGGTCGATTTTTGTTTGCCGAGAATACTGTTACAGGAAGGACATATCTCGATAGGCTTGAAAACTTTCCTTTCCTACAGTTTGATTCGAACGACTTCATTTATCAACAGGATGGGGCATCGCCACACCGGCATCTGGAAGTGAGGGAATTTTTAAATCAAAGGATTACTGAACGATGGATCGGCCGCACTGGACCAAATGACTCAGCCTTACATTACTGGCCTCCAAGGTCACCGGACCTGACTGTGTGTTATTATTTCTTGTGGGGGTTTATAAAAGACTCTCTTTATGTGCCTCCGTTACCAACAATGAACGAACTGCGACATCGCGTAACAGCAGCTGTGGAAGCTGTTACTCGAGACATGCTCGCTGCAAGTATGGGAACAATTTGAGAACCGCATTGACATATGCAATGCATCTCAAGGGGGGCATTTGAACACCTATGAAAAGGTATTAAAAAAAAAACTTTTTGAGTTTCCTTTTCAAAAATGGCTCTGAGCACTATGGGACTCAACATCTGAGGTCATCAGTCCCCTAGAACTTAGAACTACTTAAACCTAACTGAGGACGTGACACACATCCATGCCCGAGGCAGGATTCGAACCTGCGACCTTAGCGGTCGCGCGGTTCCAGACTGAAGCGCCTAGAAAATAAAATTCACTGTATATGTGAATTAGTTTCAGAAATACAGACGTGCCAGATCGGATGATTCTTTTAATACACCCTGTCTATATACATCTACCACAAAACTTATGAGGCTATGAAATAATTTGCAAGAAATGTATAAAAATGACTCACTCCTCACTAGCAGTACAGTTGCAAATTAAGTGTCAATTACTTACGCAGTTTCGTACAGTCGAGCTAGGATCGTACGTTCTACCATTTTCCACTTGCGTCAAGTTCTGGCATTTAAAACAGAGTTTTTGTATTTAAATACTCGCCAGCAACATTTACTCCATGTTTTAAGCAGTTTGTACGCCTTACAGTGAGCCGTTGGTTATAAATATACTGAAATTTAAAAAGTCCGCGTAATGGCGGATCAAATGGCGGGCAGCGACAATCCTTTTCGCCTCCGCTGCAGCCGTGCTCAGTTGCTGGGAAATTTCTTATTAACAAACATAACTGTGATATAATTTGCCACAATACCGACTTACAAGTCCAGATAAAAATAGTTCGGTACGACATACGAGCAACAAATTCAAAGCAAAGCGAGCAATAAAGATCAATAGACAGGAGAGATTTTAATTGTGAGTTGCTATTTATACACTACTTAAAATGGCAACGATTGTTATATGTCTGCTTGCACCTACAACTCTTTCTCTTTGATTGTCTTTCATATAATTAATATCCGACATAATTACACAAAATATACCTACATCTGCGTTTGTTTATTTTTATACGTTTAAAAATATTGTTTGTGAATTTTTAATGTCACTTTTTCTGTGCGTTATGTACGATTTACTGAATTCGCTACCGAAGGTCAATGACACTCGGTCCGCAGCTCGTGGTCGTGCGGTAGCGTTCTCGCTTCCCGCGCCCGGGTTCTCGGGTTCGATTCCCGGCGGGGTCAGGGATTTTCTCTGCCTCGTGATGACTGGGAAGGTAGGAGACGAGATACTGCCAGAAGTAAAGCTGTGAGGACGGGTCGTGAGTCGGGTAGCTCAGTTGGTAGAGCACTTTTCCGCGGTAGACAAAGGTCCCGAGTTCGAGTTTCGGTCCGGCACACAGTTTTAATCTGCCAGGAAGTTTCATATCAGCGCACACTCCGCTGCAGAGTGAAAATCTCATTCTGGACATCTCTGTTTTCATCGTGCAGCCTTTCAATGAAGCCGTTGTGAGTCTTGATGCGTCTTGCAAGCTGTAAGAGACACATGACACTCAGTGTCGAAAATGTGACGGACACGTGACTGATATCAGTATGGAAACAAGAATTAAACACGTAGATGTCTGTATAAACATTGCATTCATTAACTTGGATCGTATTGTGTAGAACATGGCAAACAATAAACGCATTTTCGCAAACATGATAAACTTCAAAAGTCAAAGAGCAGATAAGTTTTTCGAGGTTTAATAAATGTAAACGTCGTGTGACTAGGGCCTGCCGCCGGGTAGACCGTTCGCCGGGTGCAAGTCTTTCGAGTTGACGCCACTTCGGCGACCTGCGCGTCGATGGGGATGAAATGATGATGATAAGGACAATACAACACCCAGTCCCTTAAATAAGTCTCTAGGCTTTCGTGGCCATTGTCACTGAAGCTAAAAATCTTCTGGGTTATTAGGCCGCGTCATGTTTCTTCTAAAATGTTCGACGTTTGGAACCCTCTGCTGGGATCTTCCTCAGGATCTTTTGGTGTCCACTGCTGCTAGAACACTTGTGTCGATCCTGAGGAAGATGCCAGCAGAGGGGTCGAAACCTTGAACATTTTAGAAGAAACATGACGCGCTTTAATGACCCAGAAGACTTCAAACGCAGTCCCTGACCGGAGAAAATCTCCGACCCAGCCGGGAATCGAACCTGGGTCCTTACGATTGACATTCTGTCGCGCTAACCACTTAGCTACTGTGGTCGGACAAGGTTTAAGTATCGTTCCGTATTTCGCGTTATGTTCTTCAGATCAATATATACCTTGCTACTGCACACTTTCTGAAGCAGCCCATGTTCATCAGCGTCCAAGCCATCTGCATACCACATTTTATCAAACGCGGTTCATCGGTTTATTTGTAAAAACGTAACAAAGTTATTTTCGCATTTGCTAGTACGGAGTACGAATCATAGAATTAATGTCCGCCATGATAGCTGAGTGCTCAGCGTGACGGATTACCGTCCCACGGGCCCGGGTTCGATTCCTGGTTGGGTCTGAGATTTTCTGCGCGCAGGGACTGGGTGTCGCGTGATCATCACTTCATCCCAATCCGGCGCGTAGGTCGCCCAATGTGGCGTCGAATGTAAAGAGACCTGGACCAAGGCAGCCTCCCGGTCAATCACGCCCAACGCTCATTTCATTTCCACAGAATTAATGTGACATTTCACTTTGAATTTGGGAAACCGGTGAATCAGTAACAGGTTCGACCTTTGCGGTTGCAATTCTTAGGGTGTTATCAAGGGTTCAGAAACGTACGTGCTTCCAAACAAAGATGATGTACTGGATGATCAAAAAGTCGGTATAAATTTAAAAACTGAATAAATCACGGAATAGTGTAGATAGAGAGGTACAAATTGACACGCATGCTTGGAATGCCATGGGGTTTTATTAGAACTAAAAAAGCACAAAAGTTCAAAAAATGTCCGACAGATGGCGCTTCATCTGATCAGAATAGCAATAATTAGCATAACAAAGTAAGACAAAGCAAAGATGATGTTCTTTACAGGAAATGCTCAATACGTCCACCATCATTCCTCAACAATAGCTGTAGTCGAGGAATAATGTTGTGAACAGCACTGTAAAGCATGTCCGGAGTTATGGTGAGGCATTGGCGTCGGATGTTGTCTTTCAGCATCCCTAGAGATGTCGGTCGATCACGACACACTTGCGACTTCAGGTAACCCCAAAGCCAATAATCGCACGGACTGAGGTCTGGGGACCCGGGAGGCCAAGCGTGACGAAAGTGGCAGCTGAGCACACGAGCATCACCAAACGACGCGCGCAAGATATCTTTCACGCGTCTAGCAATACTTTTTTTTTTTTTGTTCTAATCTAACCCTATGTCATTCCAAGCACGTGTGTCAATTTTCACCTCTCTATCTACATTATTCCGTGGTTTATTAAGTTTTCAAATTTATACTGACTTTTTGTTCACCCGGTATGAGTATAAAGGTAGAGATATTTCTCTCTGAGCGGATTTGATCTATAAAAGTCCAACAAAGCTATATGACGAAATTTTTCTTTTACTTGGGTGTCAGAAAATGGTTCAAATGGCTGTGAGCACTATGGGACTTAACTTCTAAGGTCATCAGTCCTCTAGAACTTAGAACTACTTAAACCTAACTAACCTAAGGACATCACACACATCCATGCCCGAGGCAGGATTCGAACCTGCGACCGTAGCAGTCGCGCAGTTCCGGACTGAAGCGCCTTGGGTGTCAGACTGCAGCTCTATGCACTGCATCTGAAAATCTTCTGACAACGTATCCACAACGAACAGCCAACACTTTATGACCACTGCCCAACGCTTCGTTCGTTGGCGCCTGGTGGGGTTTCAGGCACGTGACGCGATAACAAAAGTGCGTAAGTGGAGCAGACAGGGACGGGGGATGATCCTAGCGAAGATACGGGCAGCAAATGGGGAAATCCATTGAGATAAGCGACTTTGAAAAAGGGCAAATTATTATCCCGCAGGGCCTGTGAACGAGTATCTCGGAAAAGGCGGTCGAATGTTCGCGTGCTACTGTCGTGAGCGTCTACGGAAAGAGGCAGAAGGTCAGTGAAAGTAGCATTAGGCGCTAAGTGGCTGGATATTCACAGCTCTTCACACAAGGTGGGGTTCGTAGGCTTGTCTGCTCGGTAAAGAAGAATAGCTGGAGATCCGTGGTGCACGCACAAGTGTTTCGCAGTACAGCGTTCACCGTACACTGTCTAACAACGGAGCTCCGCAACAGACCAGCCCTACGTGTTCACACGCTGACCCAACGACACCGTCAGTTACGATTGCAGTGGGCACGGGACCGTCGGGATTCGACCGTCGAACAATGGAAACGTGTCGGTTCTTCCGGTGAATCACATTTTTGCTCCACTAGGGCGCTGGTCGTCTCCACAAACGCCGTCAACGAGCAACACCGACTCAAAGGAAGACCTCGGCGCTTGTTCGTGACGTCACGCCAGGTGGCACGGCGAACTCCAGGTCTGTTGCAGGCATACTCATAATGGTGGTGTCTCCCTCTCTGACACAGGAAAATGCGAAACTATTGGCGGTAGTTGACGAACACACATTGTTCTGAGATATTTCTGCAACCAGTTAATTGTGCAATTCATTACACTTCTTAACAAATAGTGTACTCCTGAACTTAAATTTCCACCTGTTTTAAGGATTGACATACAAAAACAACAGCAGCAACAGAATTCGTGCATCTTTACCTTATTTGTAAATCTGAGGAAGTTACGTTTGTACTGGGTTGCTTTTACAAGAAACTGTGAACATATTGGTTCTCTTCTCTAGGAATCTTGAGTGACTATGGGGTGAGGAGCACTGAATGTTGATGAAATATCTTGCGACTGTACACGTTGGGGGAGGGGGTGGGGGACAGAAGAAGAGGCAAAAGAGAGATTCTTGTTTTATCAAATAAAATTTTTTTATGTTATAAAGTTTCTCCTTTCAGTTGCAAGAGGGGAACATTTATCTTTTCTAATGTGCATGCTTAAAAAAGTTTAAGCTCAGCAGTATTTTCGATGTATGAAGCTATTTTGTTTCCTGTTTAGGATTCCTTTCGTTGAAAACGACTGTAATATAATGACTGGCAACAGTTGGACATTTACACATGTAAATTAGTTCGCATTTCCAGTGACAATGTCAAACGAAAACAAATAAATAAATAAAGAAACGAGTTCATTGTAAGGTGGTTGGCGTAAGTTTCGATAACAAAATGGATCAAGTAAATATAGTTACTTGAATGTAAAATTTCCGAAGCTTGCAATGGGGCAAAGCATCTTCTCATATTGATCTACGTTTGTTTCGACAGGATTCCGTAATACAGAACTATTATCTTCTTTTGTAGCTTTACGATAGTAAGAAAATCTTTCACCTAAATAAACCTGCAGAATCCAAAACAGTACCAAACATTTTGTCCAAAAATAAGAGATTTATAGTGATAAGCACGCCCGGGCGTTTCTGCCTGCAACAGACCTGGCGTTCGCCGTGCCTAGCTGACGTGACGTCACCAACAAGCGGCGAGACCTACCTTTGTGATGCCTCGTGTAAGGAGGAGAAATGCGTACCATCACGTTTCCGACTTTGATAAAGGTCGGATTGTAGCCTGTCGCGATTGCGGTTTATCGTATCGCGACATTGCTGCTCACGTTGGTCGAGATCCAATGACTGTTAGCAGAATATGGGATCGGTGGGTTCAGGAGGGTAATACGGAACGCCGAGCTGGATCCCAATGGCCTCGTGTCACTAGCAGTCGAGATGACAGGCATCTTATCCGCACGGCTGTAACGGATCGTGCAGCCACGTCTCGATCGCTGAGTCAACAGATGGGGACGTTTGCAAGACAACAACCATCTGCACGAACAGTCCGACGACGTTTGCAGCACCTCGGACTATTAGCTCGCAGACCGTGGCTGCGGTTACCCTTGACGCTGCAACGCAGACAGGAGCGCCTGCGATGGTGTACTCGACAACGAACCTGGTCGCACGAATGGCAAAACATCATTTTTTCGGATGAATCTAGGTTCTGTTTACAACATCACGATGGTCGCATTCGTGTTTGGCGACATCGTGGTGAACGCACATTGGAAGCCTGCATTCGTCATCGCCATACTGGCGTATCACGTTCCGTGGCTCTACCCTTCATTCGATCCCTGCGAAACCCTACATTTCGGCAGGATAATGCACGACCGCATGTTGCAGGTCCTGTACGGGCCTTTCTGGATACAGAAAAATGTTCGACTGCTACCCTGGCCAGCACATTCTCCAGATCTCTCACCCACTGAAAACGTCTGGTCAATGGTGGCCGAGCAACTGGCTCGTCACAATACGCCAGTCACTACTCTTGATGAACTGTGGTATCGTGTTGAAGCTGCATGGGCAGCTGTACCTGTACACGCCATCCGAGCTCTGTTTGACTCAATGTCTAGGTGTATCGAGGCCGTTATTACGGCCAGAGGTGGTTGTTCTGGGTACTGATTTCTCAGGATCTATGCACCCAAATTGCGTGGAAATGTAATCGCATGTCACTTCTAGCATAATATATTTGTCCAATGATTAGTCGTTTATCATCTGCATTTCTCTTTGGTGTAGCAATTTTAATGGCCAGTAGTGTAATTAAAAACAAGAATGATGAAAATTCTTGACAACCGCAGGGTAATTTTTCGGCATAAGCTGTGTGTAACGTAAGAGAGTGTTGAAGGATTTCACCGTATAGTTAAACATTGAATCCACTGAAGGTATGACATTCAGTCGTCTGGTAATCTCTTAGCTCCTCCATTTTCCGAATCCGAGAAAAACATTTGTGTTTTGGAACTGCCACCTGCTCCGTTGATAACCAACCTATCGACAACAGAATCCTCGAAGCCAACCAGGCGCCGCATTTTCTCTTCTTCTTTTATGACGAGCCGTTCAACATGCCGCCATCGTTTGGCAGTGACGCGTGAAAAAGCTGCGTGCGTTAGTTCCAGTACGTCTTGCTACTTCTCGGGCCAAATCCCGCAGCTTGGCTCCAGGTCAGTTCTGTTGGGTTCAGATTGTAATGGTTCAGTAGCAAATGTAAAATTGCTGCGTTTGTACGATGTGCTCGGTGCTGTGAAAATGAATGTTTTTCATGTTTCTACGATACTTATCTACCTCCGTGGCATAAAACGATGGGCATAATCCAAATAAAGAGGATTTGGTTTTTATGTTTTGCCCTAAAAAAATTAAATTGTTATGTTTTCTTAATTTAAACAACTTTTATGAACAGTCTTTCATAAAACTTCGATAATTAAGAATTTGTATTTGAAATGGAATATGTAATTTCACGTCCAATATCTAATTAGAAACAAGAAGACGTGCATTATTCACAAAAAATGATGACCAGTTTTATAATTACGAGATGTAGGTATTTCAAATTAAACGAGAAAAAAAATAATATCAGTGAAATTTGAAGCAACGCACGAGTAAATGCATGGATCACATTCCATTACAATACCGAACACGTTACACGTTAGATAAGGGTTTGTTTGTCAGCTGCATTATATACAACTCTTGGAAAACTTCAAAGCCAATCATCTCCGTAAATTTACGAAAAACATTGAGAACAGCCTATTTCTCGGTAATACTTAACCGCGTTCCATGCGCGTGTTTCAGTATGGAATAGAAATCAGCTTCGGCCATTTTCGTACTGCGCGACAATCAGAGCACAACGATGAAGAGTCTGTGACTGTACACGATCTTTGAAATAAAAGCTGCGTAGCTAAAGCGTGATTAAGAAAAACGTTGATGGCTGTTAATACACTCTTAAAGTTTCATTTAACGTAACTTAGTAATTAGATATCTGATACATAAGTAGGACCTACTTCCAAGAGCGTAACAACACCAACGTACGTGTGCTACGGGTTCTGACCAATCATCGCGTTTGTATTTGTTTACATCGGGTTCATTCTTATGAGGAACGGATTACAGCTTGTAGAAGCCTGTTTAAGTCACCTAAATGAATATTCTACCGAAATTGCTAGCTCTACCTTCCAGCTGCCATCGTCAAGTTCTGGCACGCATTCCATTATACAGGGTGATTCAAAAAGAATACCACAACTTTAGGAATTTAAAACTCTGCAACGACAAAAGGCAGAGCTAAGCACTATCTGTCGGCGAATTAAGGGAGCTATAAAGTTTCATTTAGTTGTACATTTGTTCGCTTGAGGCGCTGTTGACTAGGCGTCAGCGTCAGTTGATGCTAAGATGGCGACCGCTCAACAGAAAGTTATTGAGTACGGCAGAAGTGAATCGACGACAGTTGTTCAGCGTGCATTTCGAACGAAGTATGGTGTTAAACCTCCTGATAGGTGGTGTATTAAACGTTGGTATAAACAGTTTACAGAGAATGGGTGTTTGTGCAAAGGGAAAAGTTCTGGACGGCCGAGAACGAGTGATGAAAATGTAGCACGCATCCAGCAAGCATTTGTTCGCAGCCCAGGAAAATCGACTCGCAGAGCTAGCAGAGAGCTGCAAATTCCACAATCAACTGTATGGAGAGTCCTACGAAAAAGGTTAGTTATGAAACCTTATCGTCTGAAATTGGTTCAAGCACTGTCTGCAGCTGATAAGATTAAAAGAATCGATTTCTGTGATTTTATCCTTGCTCAAATGGAAACAGATGAATCTTTCGTTTCAAAGATTGTGTTTAGTGATGAAGCAACTTTCCACACTAACGGGAAAGTCAACCGTCACAATGTCTGTATATGGGGCACTGAGAATCCGCGGGAAACAACTCAGTATGAACGTGACTCGCCTAAGGTGAACGTTTTCTGTGCCATTTCAGCCAATAAAGTTTTTGGTCCCTTTTTCTTCGAAGGTGCTACTGTGACTACAGTATCTGGAGATGTTAGAGAATTGGCTGTTCCCTCAGCTCGAACAAGAAGCACATCAATTCATATTTCAGCAGGATGGAGCGCCACCACATTGGCACTTATCTGTCCGTAACTACCTGAACGTCGACTACCCGAGGCGATGGATCGGCCGCCAGGCAGCCCGTGACAGAGCACTTCATCACTGGCCTCCAAGAAGCCCTGATCTTAACCCCTGCGATTTTTTCTTATGGGGGTATGTTAAGGATATGGTGTTTCGGCCACCTCTCCCAGCCACCACTGATGATTTGAAACGAGAAATAACAGCAGCTATCCACACTGTTACGCCTGATATGCTACAGAGAGTGTGGAACGAGTTGGAGTATCGGGTTGATATTGCTCGAGTGCCTGGAGGGGGCCATATTGAACATCTCTGAACTTGTTTTTGAGTGAAAAAAAAACCTTTTTAAATACTCTTTATAATGATGTATAACAGAAGGTTATATTATGTTTCTTTCATTAAATACACATTTTTAAAGTTGTGGTATTCTTTTTGAATCACCCTGTACGTCTCTGAACCTGTAGTTCTGCAGTTGTTACTGAAGTATCCGTACGATAATAGACCAATACATCTAACGGGCTGGCCGGTTATACGTTCAAGCATAGCACGAGTGCAGTGTTAAGAATGGGGGGGGGGGGGGGACCAATGGAAACATAAAAACGTGTGGCGGGAGTTTCAAATTGAAAATATTCAATTTGTCATAAGCTTTTATAAACGGAACTCTGTGGATTAATTAATTAATTAAGTTTTTAACGAATCGTGTGACAGATGTTCACTTCTTGGGCAGCGCTGACACTTCTCTTGGGTCGCACTGCGGAGCGTCGGACTCACCTGTTGTAAAACATTTAGCACCTCAAAGTTTTTTTTTTTTTTTTTCGCTCTGTTGTGCAAGAATTTCCGTCACTCGAACAACATCGAGGCGATATTGGAGTACTACCCAAGCACAGGTTAGGATTTTGATATTTTTAAAAATATCGGGAATCCGATATATCGATATTTCAAAAAATTACATTACCTGCTGTCGAAATATAGAGAGGAAGGAATCGGTATATTGGCAGGAAAAGTATCGACGTAACTGCCTACAAAAATGTCGGCTGCACATTGTAAGTATACCTCTAGTTGCCAGCTAATATCACAAAGACAAAATTTTTAAAACCATTATCAGCGATCTCTTAAAATTAAAATTTAGAGATTAAAAGCAGTCTTGAGCACAACTTTTTATTTTTATTGGAGTGACCGGTTTCGATTCTATTTAAGAACCATTTCCAGACTCCAGAACGGTGGGTGGTCTCCTTGGAGCAAGTTGCGCCGGCCTTCGACGCTGGAATAACTGCTCGCAGTAGAACTCTCGGACTTCGAACGTGGTCAGGTGATTGGGTGTCACTTGTGTGATACGACTGCACGCGAGATTTCCACACTCCTAAACATCCCTAGGTCCACTGTTTCCGATGTGATAGTGAAGTGGAAACGTGAAGGGACACGTACAGCACAAAAGCGTACAGGCCGACCTCGTCTGTTGACTGACAGAGACCGCCGACAGTTGAAGAGGGTCGTAATGTGTAATAGGCAGACATCTATCCAGACCATTACACAGGAACTCCAAACTGCATCAGGATCCACTGCAAGTGCTATGACAGTTAGGCGGGAGGTGAGAAAACTTGGATTTCACGGTCGAGCGGCTGCTCATAAGCGACACATCAGGCCGGTAAATGCCAAATGACGCTTCTCTTGGTGTAAGGAGCGTAAACATTGGACGAGTGCAGAGTGGGAAAACGTTGTGTGGAGTGACGAATCACGGTACACAATGTGGCGATCCGATGGCAGGGTGTGGGTATGGCGAATGCCCAGTGAACGTCATCTGCCAGCGTGTGTAGTGCCAACAGTAAAATTCGGAGGTTGTGGTGTTATGGTGTTGTCCTGTTTCTCATGGAGGTGGCTTGCACCCCTTGTTGTTTTGCGTGGCACTATCACAGCACAGGCCTACACTGATGTTTTAAGCACCTTCTTCCTTCCCACCGTTGAGGAGCAATTCGTGGATGGCGACTGCATCTTTCAACTCGATCGACCACCTGTTCATAATGCACGGCCTGTGGCGGAGAGGTTACACGACAATAACATCCCTGTAATGGACTGGCCTGCACAGAGTCCTGACCTGAATCCTATAGAACGCGTTTGGGATGTTTTGGAACGCCGACTTCGTGCCAGGCCTCACCGACCGACATCGATACCTCTCCTCAGTGCAGCATCCCGTGAAGAATGGGCTGCCATTCCCCAAGAAACGTTCCAGCACCTGATTGAACATATGCCTGCGAGAGTGGAAGCTGTCATCAAGGCTAAGGGCGGGCCAACACCATATTGAATTCCAGCGTTACCGATGGAGCTCGCCACGTACTTGTAAGTAATTTTCAGTCAGGTGTCCGGATACTTTTGATCACGTGGTGTATCTCTCTATTTGAATACGCACGTCTATACCAGTTTCTTTGGCACTTCAGTGTAGTTACGTTTACGCATGTTCTACAGGACGACAGCGCACAGTACTAACTAAAGCGGAGTTTCGGCTGATACTCTATCGACATACAACGTTCGGTACCAATCTGAGTGTCTGCCGAGCCGGTCGTTGTGGCCAAGCGGTTCTAGGCGTTTCAGTCCGGAACCGCGCTGCAGCTACGGTCGCAGGTTCGAGTCCAGCCTCGGGCATGGATGTGTGTGATGTCCTTAGGCTAGTTAGGTTTAAGTAGTTCTAAGTTCTAGGGGACTGATGATCTCAGATATTAAGTCCCATAGTGCTCAGAGCCATTTGAACCATTTTTGTTGCAACCTCCTTGTGCCTGAACTTCTGTCCATCGTTTTTAGGAACGTAAAAAGCCGGATTTATTCCCTTAGAACTTAAGCATCTGCCGATTCTGTTTGAAATGTTATCATAAAAAGGTATCGGGGGGAATTTACGCCCAACAGCTAAACCGCTACTTGCTGGCTGTAGGGAAGTGAATGTCCCGGGTGTGAGTGGGGTGCGAGCAGTGTTATGCTTCATGTTTATCTTCCGTAATAAATCCCTGTTAATCATTCCAACAAAATCCGCGTGCTATTGACTAGGGATTTCAGATCGATTCCGGATTCCTGGATTTCCGGAAGGTTTTTGACACTCTACCACACAATCGGCTCGTAGTAAAATTGCGTGCTTATGGAATATCGTCTCAGTTATCTGACTGGATTTGCAATTTCCTGTCGGAGAGGTCACAGTTCGTAGTAATTGACGGAAAGTCGTCGAGTAAAACAGAAGTGATTTCTGGCGTTTCCCAAGGTAGTGTTATAGGCGCTTTGCTGTTCCTTACCTATATAAACGATTTGGGAGACAATCTGAGAAGCCGTCTTCGGTTGTTTACAGATGACGCTGTCGTTTATCGACCAATAAAGTCATGAGAAGATCAAAACAAACTGCAAAACGATTTAGAAAGGATATCTGAGTGGCGCGAAAAGTGGCAGTTGACCCTAAATAACGAAAAGTGTGAGGTCATCCACATGAGTGCTAAAAGGAACTCGTTAAACTTCGGTTGCACGATAAATCACTCTAGTCTAAAAACCGTAAAATCAACTAAATACCTAGGAATTACAGTTACGAACAATTTAAATTGGAAGGAACACACAGAAAATGTTGTGGGGAAAGCTAACCAAAGACTGCGTTTTATTGGCAGGACACTTAGAAAATGTAACAGATCTACTAAGGAGACTGCCTACACTACGCTTGTCCGTCTTCTTTTAGAATACTGCTGGGCGGTGTGGGATCCTTACCAGATAGGACTGACGGAGTACATCCAAAAAGTTCAAAGAAGAGCAGCACGTTTTGTATTATCGCGAAATATGTGAGAGAGTGTCACAGAAATATTTTGTGGACACCGAAGTACATAGGGTGGAACGATCAGCACGATAAAATAAGGGAAATCAGGGCTCGTGCGGAAAGATACAGGTGTTCATTCTTTCCGCGCGCTATACGAGATTGTAATAATAGAGAAATGTGAAGATTGTTCGATGAACCCTCTGCCAGGCACTGAAATGGGATTTGGAGAGTATCCATGTAAATGTAGATGTATCCATTCAAAAAGGCGATAAACTGTATTACTTTACATTCCCGATCCCTAGCTTCTTGAGATAATGGGACCGTATGCATCCTGTGTAGTAAAGCCCTGAATGTGGCCTTTTGGAATTGCAACGTTACCATGTTATAAACAGCGTATGTGAGTACTTTCTTGTCTCATTCAAAAAACTGGTTGTTTAAAAGTTCAGTTTATACCTCAGAATTGGGCGATCGATTAGTTTATATGAGCTCTTATTATATTATTTTTTTGTACAGATTGCCTGAGGATGCACCGATAAGTGGTGCAAAACCGGTCGCAGATTTAATAAAATGGTTAAAATATCTCTGAGCACTATCGGAATTAACATCTGAGGTCATCAGTCCCCTAGAACTTAGAACTACTTAAACCTAACTAACCTAAGGACATCACACACATCCATGCCCGAGGCAGGATTCGAACCTGCGACCGTAGCGGTCGCTCGGCTCCACACTGTAGCGCCTAGAACCGCAGATTTAATACAAATCGTTGATACAGCCAGTGCGGAATTCTCTTTGGAAAAGTGTCGACGTTTCGCTGTGGTTGCCCGCCCTACAAAACAACATGTAGACTGTTGCCTGCTTTTCGCCGAGCGCGGAGGTGAAGAAAGAGAGAGTGGGTGATACAGGTCTACATGTGTTGATGCAGATGTAGATGCGCGGCACGCTGTCTACGCGCAGAGGCCGGCTCGCTCCCACGCACGCGGAATATTTATGGGGTGGTGGCGAGGCAGCGGAGACCTCGACGCAAGTCACGCGTGACCCCTGCCTCGGTCCCACCGTGCTGCCCGTCCTCTGCCGAGACACTGGCCGCGTGCCGCGCTATACGTGACAACCTCGTCGCCATGTGCGCTTTTACATCTACGTGTACGCACTGACAGGAAAAAAATCGCAACACCAAAAAATAATGAATGTTGTTGTTGTTGTGGTTTTCAGTCCTGAGACTGGTTTGATGCAGCTCTCCATGCTACTCTATCCTATGCAACCTCCTTCATCTCCCAGTACCTACTGCAGCCTACATCCTTCTGAATCTCCTTAGTGTATTCATCTCTTGGTCTCCCTCTACGATTTTTACCCTCCACGCTGCCCTCCAGTTCAAAATTGATGATCCCTTGATGTCTCAGAACATGCCCTACCACTCGATCCCTTCTTCTACTCAAGTTGTGCCACAAACTCCTCTTCTCCCCAATTCTCTTCAATACCTTCTCATTAGTTATGTGATCTAGCCATCTATCTTCAGCATTCTTCTGTAGCACCACATTTCGAAGGCTTCTATTCTCTTCTTGTCCACACTATTTATCGTCCATGTTTCACTTCCATACATGGCTACACTTCATACAAATACTTTCAGAAACGACTTCCTGACACTTAAATCTATACTCGATGTTAACAAATTTCTCTTCTTCAGAAACGCTTTCATTCCCATTGTCAGTCTACATTTTATATCCTCTCTACTGCGACCATCATCAGTTATTTTGCCCCTCAAATAGCAAAACTCCTTTACGACGTTAAGTGTCTCATTTCCCAATCTAATTCCCTCAGCATTATTCGACTTAATTCGACTACATTCCATTATGCTCGTTTTGCTTTTATTGATGTTCATCTTATACCCTCCTTTCAAGACACTGTCCATTCCGTTCAACTGCTCTTCCAAGTCCTTTGCTGTTTCTGACAGAATTACGATGTCGTCCGCGAGCCTCAAAGTTTTTATTTCTTCTCCATGGATTTTAATTCCTACTCCGAATTTTTCTTTTGTTTCCTTTATTGCTTGCTCAATATACAGATTGAATAACATCGGGGAGAGGCTACAACCCTGTTTCACTTCCCTCCCGACCACTGCTTCCCTTTCATGTCCCTAGACTCTTATAACTGCCATCTGGTTTCTGTACAAATTGTAAATAGCCTTTCGCTCCCTGTATTTTACCCCTACCACCTCTAGAATTTGGAAGAGAGTATTCCAGTCAACACTGTGAAAAGCTTTCTCTAAGTCTACAAATCCTGCGAACGTAGGTTTGCTTTCCTTAATCTATCTTCTAAGATAAGTCGTAGGGTCAGTATTGCCTCACGTGTTCCAACATTTCTACGGAATCCAAACTGATCTTCCCCGAGGTCGGCTTCTACCAGTTTTTCCATTCGTCTGTAAAGAATTCGCGTTAGTATTTTGAATCGCAGGTTCGAATCCTGCCTCGGGCATGGATGTGGGTGATGTCCTTAGGTTGGTTAGGTTTAATTAGTTCTAAGTTCTAGGCGACTGATGACCTCAGAAGTTAAGTCGCATAGTGCTCAGAACCATTTTGAAGCTGTGACTTATTAAACTGATAGTTCGGTAATTTTCACATCTGTCAACACCTGCTTTCCTTGGGATTGGAATTATTATATTCCTTTTGAAGTCTGAGGGTATTTCGCCTGTCTCATACATCTTGCTCACCAGATGGTAGAGTTTTGTCAGGACTGGCTCTCGCAAGGCTGTCAGTAACTCTAATGGAACGTTGTCTACTCGCGGGTCCTTGTTTCGAAAGTAGAGTAATGAAATTTCGGGAGTATATTTGAAAAGGATCTCAGTGAAGAACAGCATGGGTTTAGAAATGGAAGAAGCACTATCGACCTGATATTTTCTATCCGTCAACTGACGGAAAAAAGTTGGGAGTATAACAAAAGGGTGATAATGGTTTTTATAGACATAGAAAAGGCATATGACTCAGTTAACAGGGAAAGACTCTGGGAAGAAATGAAGAAGACAAATATAGAAGATGGACACAGTAATGTAATAAAGACAATGTACAGAGGACACACTTCTAGAATTAGAACAGCATTGGGAAACTCCGAATACTTCGAAATAAGACAAGGACTTAAACAACGAAGTAATCTATCTCCTGCATTTTTTAATCCTGTGATGGAGGGAATGAATAGGGCAATTAAAGATACAGTAAACAAATGGTTAAAATGGCTCTGAGCACTATGGGACGAAACATCTGAGGTCATCAGTCCCCTAGAACTTAGAACTACTTAAACCTAACTAACCTAAGGACATCACACACATCCATGCCCGAGGCAGGATTCGAACCTGCGACCGTAGCGGTCACGCGGTTCCAGACTGAAGCGCCTAGAACCACTCGGCTACACCGGCCGGCCCAGATACAGTAAAAGAAAAAGACAAAAAGATGATATGGTAATATGGGGTGATAAAGAGGTAGATATACAGTTAAAACTTGATGCGTGGAAGGAAATAATGAAACGGTATGGATTAAAAATAAATAAAGATGAGAGTGAAGTAATGGTATTTGGAAGGGACAAAGGGGTCAACGTAAATATTACCTTGAATGGAGAACCCGTCAAAGTGGTAGAAAGTTTCACTTATTTAGGGAGTGAAATATCTAGGGATGGAAGACTAACTAACGAAATTAATAGGTTACAGAAGGGAGGCAATTTCTACCAAACGATAACCTGATTTGGAATAAGGAAGTTTCAGAAAAAGCAAAACTCTTTATGTATAAGAATTATTATTTATCTATTGTCACCTATGGTGGAGAAACATGGACAATGACAGAAAGGGACTGGACCAGACTGCAAGCAGTGGAAATCAAATTTCTCAGAGGTTAAGGGAAAAACAAGAATGCACAGAGTAAGGAATGTAGAGATTGGAAAGGACCTTAAACAGGAAAGTATGAGAGAAGAAATAGAAAAAAAGAGATTAAGATGGTACGGGCATGTTAAGAGGATGCATGGGCAGAGACTCCCCAAAATTATGGAAGAACTGAAGATGGATGGGAAAAGACCTAGAGGGCGCCCGAGAACACGGTTGAAAATGGGAGTGAGAATATCTGTGGAGAGGAGAGGTGTGACCTGGCAGCAAGTGGTGGGAGGACCGAGCCACGTGGAGAGGACTGGTCAACACCCAGACCCGGCAGTGGCTGGAGCGGGATCCGGATATAGATAGATAGATTTGTCTAGGTAACATATGTTAGTGATTCACATTGCAAGGTCAGAGGTTAATGTAAGCGCGAGATAAGCCATCGCAAATGTGAAGTGTCGGTACATTAAGAAATGGTGTAACCGCCAGAATGCTGGATGCAACCACGCAAACGTGGGTGCATTGTGTCGTGGAGGTGCCGGATGTCACCTTGTGGGATAGAGTTCCAGGCCTGTCGGTCAATACAGGGACGGTTTATTCTGTTTGTGGGTGACGCTGGAGTTGTCTGATGAAATCCCATATATTCTGTATTGGAGACAGGTCTGCTGATCGAGCAGGCTAAGGCAACATGTCGATGCTCTGCAGAGCGTTTCGGGTATACGGCTGATCGTTATCCTGTTGGAAAGCACCCTCTAGAATGCTGTTCATGAATGACAGCACAACAGGTGGAATCAGCGGACCAGTAGCAGAAATTCTCAGTCAGGGTGCGTGGGATAAGATTAGATAGGGTTGCCATAATTCAAGGACGAATATCAAGGACAAAAAAAAGATGGCTCTCATCACTACGGGACTTAACTTCTGAGGTCCCCTAGAACTTAGAACTACTTGAACCTAACTAACCTAAGCGACTCGGCGACTTGCAAACCTAAGGTGTGGTACAGGTACGTCGATGATACTTTCGTGGTGTGGAGCCATGGTGAAGAACAGCTCGGTGAATTCCTGAGACACTTGAACAGCCTCCATGCCAACATAACATTTACCATGGAAGTAGAAAAGGACAAGAAACTGCCATTTCTAGATGTGCTGGTCACAATGGACGGCGAAAACCTGGGACACAGCGTGTACCGAAAACCGACACACACGGACCGATACCTGCACAAACTGTCAAACCACCACCCGAGCCAGAAAAGAGGCATGATTAGTACGCTCGTAACGAGAGCAGGACGAATATGTCAGCCGCAACACCTCAAACGAGAAATGCAACACCTGGAAAGTGTCCTGAGGAGCAATGGGTACTCCACAAATTACATTAGAAGTGTAACAGAGCCAAACACTCGGCGAAGTAAGGAACCAGAAAAAGAAATGTCGGGTGCGGCCTTTCTGCAATACATTCCCAGAGTGACGGACAGAATCGGCCGTATATTGCGCAAACATGGCGTAAAGACGATTTTCAAACCGACAAGGAAGATCAAAGAGTGTCTTAGATCGGCGAAGGAGAAAAGAGACCCACTTGCAATGTCGGGAATATACCGTATACCGTGCACATGCGGAAAAGTTTATGTCGGAATGACTGGACGATCAATTAACACCAGGATCAAAGAGCATAAGCGACATTGCAGTTTGGGGCAGGTGGAGAAATCGGCCGTGCCAGAGCACGCACTGAATGAGACCGACCACGTAATAAAATTCGCCGACACGGAAGTTCTGGCTGTAGAGAAGCACTATCACACGCGCTTGTTCAGAGAAGCTGTAGAAATACAAAAACACGCGAACAGTTTCAACAAGGAAGAGGAAAGCCTTAAGGTAAACGTATCCTGGCTTCCCGTACCGCAACGAACGACCGTCGCAGGTAGCAAGAGGAGAACCGCACCGGAAATGACCGCGGAGAAGCCCTCGGACGCTGGCGCGCCAGGTACATATAGTCTGCGGCCGCGAGCTCGGCTCCAGTTCACCACCGGCAATGGAGGGTGAAGCTTTGACAATGCCAGCCACTCGCGCTGGCGAAACGTCAGAAAAATCATTAGATGAACGTCGTCCGAAGAACCCGAGACAGAAGCCAATAGGCAGTTTGTTAACCTAAGGACACCACACACATCCATGCCCGAGGCAGGATTCGAACCTGCGACCTTAGCGGTCGCACGGTTCCAGACTGTAGCGCCTAGAACCGCTCGGCCACCCCGGCCGGCCAAGGACAAAATTCGGTGATTGTAAAGATGGACCGATATGTTGTGCAAGTGACTATTGGTTTGCATTTCAGTTGCAGTCCTTCATCGTTACTTTACAGTGGTAATTATGAAGATGTGCTTGAAAACTGGAATTACACAATGTGCCTTCACCTTTCTGCACATCAGCCAAATCTTCTTAATTACCATAATTCAAACAGTAATTCTGTCAGCAAAGAAGTTGTAATTAACAAGGAAAATTAACCCAAGCATTAATGGCGTGCATAAAAGAGTGGTCAATGATGAAGAAAATTAATTGCAATTGACATTATATAACTTTTTAATTAAAGCACTGAACATAAATTATTAACATGTACACAATCATGATGCTACAATCGATATATATCTTTCGCTTTATGCTTTAACTCAGTGATATTTCTCTGAGCCCTGGACAGAAGAAAGAAAGTCGCTCCGATTCTGAATCGATGAAAATCCGTGCAATTTTTCATGCTATACTGGCAATGGCAAGGAAAGCGTTTCTGAAGAAGAGAAATTTGTTAACATCGAATACAGATTTAAGTGTCAGGAAGTCGAATCTGAAGGTATTTGTATGGAGCGTAGTCATGTATGGAAGTGAAACATGGACGATAAAGAGTTTGGACCAGAAGAGAATAGAAGCTTTCGAAATGTGGTGCTACAGAAGAATGCTGAAGATTAGATGGGTAGATCATATAACTAATGAGGAGGTATTGAATAGGATTGGGGAGAAGGAAGTTTGTGGCACAACTTGACTAGAAGAAGGGATCGGTTGGTAGGACATGTTCTGGGCATCAAGGGATCACCAATTTAGTACTGGAGGGCAGCGTGGAGGGAGACCAAGAGATGAATACAGTAAGCAGATTCAGAAGGATGTAGGTTGCAGTAAGTACTGGGAGATGAAGAAGCTTGCACAGGATAGAGTAGCATGGAGAGCTGCATCAAACCAGTCTCAGGACTGAAGATCGCAACAACAACTGGATTTAGAGCATTGCATTGACTGATCTTAAAGCCAGCCTGTTTCTTTCCTCTGTCCGTTGTGCATTCACTAGGGAAAACACTCTCTCCACAATGGCATTAAGCCCTGGAATGGAGAAATAGTACTGCACAATAGCAAGCAGTTCTGAATACTGCTCTTCAGAAACACAATCCTCAAAAAATTTAATTCTGGCTATCTTCCTGTGTAAGAAAACAATTCAATTTCACTATCTGGTCAAATAGCAAACTGTCATCCAATTTTGCAAGTTGTGTTTTCTTGCATCCACTTCAGTGTACATTCAACTTTTTCCCAATCAGGTAAAGCCTTTAACAGTATCCAGTCAAAATGTTCAAGTTGGATAAAGGCTTGCTCCATTTTATCAGATAATCTGTAACTGTCTGATAAAATGTCATGACATCCTACGAAATTTTGACTGCTGATACTGGGAGAGATCTGACTAACTTTTTTACTTTCGTAGTCATGAACTTAAGTTGTGACGTTGTAAACCAACAGCGGAAAACTGAAACAATCGCAAAGAAGCGATTATTGCACTGCTTCCACAGTCTGTTCTGAAAGTATCCGAGCGATTCTGAAGTGACGCGGAATATCAGCACAGGTTTCAACGGCTATGTCAAGTTTTCAGGAGTTATGAAACACTTGGTCGGTGGCCAGTGGCAAATCCTGCTAATTTTTTTTTTTTTTTTTTACTTACTAGGCACTTTTTTGGCGGACATTTTCCTCTTCGTCGAGGACACCCATCTTCGAGCATAAAATCGCGGATTGTCCGTGAAATCCGCGACGTATGTTAGATACAGTTCCCGACAGTCGTTTAATGACCAAAGTAAGAGCATATGGAATATCAGACCAACTGTGTGATTGGATCGAAGAGTTTCTAGATAACAGAACGCAGTATGTCATTCTCAATGGAGAGAAGTCTTCCGAAGTAAGAGTGATTTCAGGTGTGCCGCAGAGGAGTGTCGTAGGACCGTTGCTATTCACAATATACATAAATGACCTTGTGGATGACATCGGAATTTCACTGAGGCTTTTTGCGGATGATTCTGTAGTATATCCAGAGGTTGTAACAATGGAAAATTGTACTGAAATGAAGGAGGACCTGCAACGAATTGACGCACGGTGCAGGGAATGGCAATTGAATCTCAACGTAGACAAGTGTAATGTACTGCGAATACATAGAAAGAAAGATCCCTTATCACTTAGCTACAAAATAGCAGGTCAGCAACTTGAAGCAGTTAATTCGATAAATTATCTGGGAGTACGCATTAGGAGTGATTTAAAATGGAATGATCATATAAAGTTGATCGTCGGTGAAGCAGATGCCAGACTGAGATTTATTGGAAGAATCCTAAGGAAATGCAGTCCGAAAACAAAGAAAGTAGGTTACAGTACACCTGTTCGCCCACTGCTCGAATACTGCTCAGCAGTGTGGGGTCCGTACCAGATAGGGTTGATAGAAGAGATAGAGAAGATCCAACGGAGAGCAGCGCGCTTCGTTACAGGATCATTTAGTAATCGCAAAAGCGTTACGGAGGTGATAGATAAACTCCAGTGGAAGACTCTGCAGGAGAGACGCTCAGTAGCTCCGCACGGGCTTTTGTTGAAGATTCGAGAACATACCTTCACCGAGGAGTCAAGCAGTATATTGCTCCCTCCTACGTATATCTCGCGAAAAGACCGTGAGGATAAAATCAGAGAGATTAGAGCCCACAGAGAGGCATACCGACAATCCTTCTCTGCACGAACAATACGAGACTGGAATAGAAGGGAGAACCGATAGAGGTACTCAAGGTACCCTCCGCCACACACCGTCAGGTGGCTTGCGGAGTGTGGATGTAGATGTAGATGTAGATGTACAACCCTACCATTAGAGTGCTTCCGCTGTCATACGAAATCGCGCTCCAGGCCGTACATAACTCCATGTGTAGAGTCCAGTGTGTCTAGCAGATAGACAGGTTGGTTGCAGGCGCTCAACTGCCCTCCTCTGAACCAACACACGGCCGTCACTGGCGCCGAGGCAGAACCAGCTTTCACCAGAAAACGCAACAGACCTCCACCCTGACCTCCAATGGGCTCTCGCTTGACACCACTGAAGTCCCAAATGGCGAGTAGTTTGTCGTCAGTGGAACGCACGCTACAGAACGTCTGGCTCGGGTCTGCCCTTGAAGTAACAGATCTGTGACAGTTCGCTGTGTCACTGTGGTGCCAAGTGCTGCTCAGTTTTCGCGGTGGAGATGCAGCGCGATGCGCCGCAGACGTACGCTGAACACGACGGTCTATCCCTCTCGGTAGTACCACGCGGTTTCTCTGCGGCCCGGTCTCCTTGCGACCGTACATTCTGGTGACCACCGCTGCCAGTAATCATATAAAGTGCGTAACACCCCAAAGAAACCCGAAAATACAAATAAGAATGTCATGATGATTTAAAGTGGGGAACAGAACATATCCTGACACGTGCGACAACTTTGACAGTAATACTCGTATAAAACCTTAAAGTTTTGATGAAGACCAATTTCAATAATTACTGATGTAAGACGTGTATATTTCTATTGTCTATTGTCAAACCACAATTTATGAAAGATGTTTACATTTTATTAATAGAATTAAGTAGGAATAATTAATATTTGTCATGAAACTTCCTGGCAGATTAAAACTGTGTGCTCGACCGAGACTCGAACTCGGGACCTCATTCTGGAATATTTGTCATGTTGGAAATAATTGTGGTAGCAGGGAATGTCTGCACCAAAGTATTGTTGGCAAGAGAGACCGCACATTGATATAATTTTAAAAAGGGCGGGAGAGACCGCGTACGGATACATTTTAAGAAAAGAGCGGGAAAGACCGCGCATTGATACATTTTGTAATGGTAGCAGGGATTGTCTGCACCAGATAGCATTGTTGGCTGGGGAGACCGCAGTTTAGCGTTCGTAGGAAGTCAGTAGTAAGCGAGAAGTGAAGCGAGTCGGTAGCAGGTCTGAAGCGAGAGGTTGAGAGGAGCGGTGTGTCTGCCAGCCACCAGCTGTGATTTACAAGAGATTATAAATGGATGTGCAGAGACATCAGCTAACTGTTATCATGAGAGGAACTAATATTATTGAATTATTTTTTTGACAAACTCAAGACTACTGAACGTATGTTTGCGCATTGCTAGTTGTAAGATTATTGTAAAAAGTAAGTCCCATTTGTACGTTTGTAAAATCATTTCATTCATAATATAACTAATTTTCGCCAGCAATATTGCATTACTGATTATAATCCATCCCACAAACCATCAACGTAAAACTTGTTGTCAACAAACAGTCTAACTATGAATTACGTAACTTCATTCAAATCAATTAAAGCATAACGTCAGCTTTGGTAATAAATACAGCCGGTTATTATGAAACCCCACTAGCAGCTAATAGAGTATAGTAAAACATCCAGTAACAGTAAAGGAAAAAAAAAAAAAAAAAAAAGGTAAGGAACAGTTTTGGGTTATTGCAGATAACGACTGAGGGCCACGACGGCGACACATCCTATGTTTCGTCGAAATAATCAGAAAATCACTTTTAATAAGCAGCAATTTAATTTGTATGCGAAGATAGAGACAGAGAATTAATTTCAAAGGGAAGATTTCATTTGTTATTACTAAGCAAGAGATATAAATCATAAGCAAAGATTTCATACGTTATTATGGAAGGAAAGGTTGCGTAACAAAAGAGATATGGAGGAGACGGTTATTGCATGACACGAAAGAGATATAGAGTGAGTACGTCATGATATAAAGGTAGAAAGAAAGAAAGAAAGGTTATTTTTACACTACTGCCCATTAAAACTGCTACACCAAGAAGAAATGCCGATGATAAATGGGTACTCATTGCACAAATATATTATACTAGAACTGACATGTGATTACATTTTCACGCGTTTTGGGTGCATAGATCCTGAGAAATCAGTACCCAGAACAACCACCTCTGGCCGTAATAACGGCCTCGACACACCTGGCAATTGAGTCAAACGGAGCTCGGATGGCATGTACAGGTACAGCTGCCCGTGCAGCTTCAACACGATACCACAGTTCATCAAGAGTAGTGACTGGCGTATTGTGACGAGCCAGTTGCTCGGCCAGCATTGACCAGACGTTTTCAGTTGGTGAGAGATCTGGAGAATGTGCTGGCCAGGGCAGCAGTCGAACATTTTCTGTATCCAGAAAGGCCCGTACAGGACCTGCAACGTGCGGTCGTGCATTAACCTGCTAAAATGTAGGGTTTTGCTGGGATCGAATGAAGGGAACAGCCACGGGTCGTAACACATCTGAAATGTAACGTCCACTGTTCAAAGTGTCGTCAGTGCGAACAAGAGGTGACCGAGACGTGTAACCAATGGCACCCCATACCATCACGCCGGATAATACGCCAGTATGGCGATGACGAATACACGCTTCCAATGTGCGTTCACCGAGATGTCGCCATACACGGATGCGACCATCGTGATGCTGTAAACAGAACGTGGTTTCATCCGAAAAAATGACGTTTTGCCATTCGTGCACCCAGGTTCGTCGTCGAGTACACCATCGCAGGCGCTCCTGTCTGTCATGCAGCGTCAAGGGTAACTGCAGCCACGGTCTCAGAGCTCATAGTCAGTGCTGCTGCAAACGTTGTCGAATTGTTCGTGCAGATGGTTGTTGTCTTGCAAACGTCCCCATCTGTTGACTCAGGGATCGAGACGTGGCTGCACGATCCGTTACAGCCATGCGGATAAGATGCCTGTCATCTCGACTGCTAGTGATACGAGGCCGTTGGGATCCAGCACGGCGTTCCGTATTACACCCCTGAACCCACCGATTTCATATTCTTCTAACAGGCATTGGATCTCGACCGACGCGAGCAGCAATGTCGCGATACGATAAACCCCAATCGCGATAGGCTACAATCCGACCTTTATCAAAGTCGGAAACGTGATGGTACGCATTTCTCCTCCTTACACGAGGCATCACAACAACGTTTCACCAGGCAACGCCGGTCAACTGCTGCTGGTGTGTGAGAAATCGGTTGGAAACTTTCCTCGCACGTTGTAGGTTTCGCCGCCGGCGCCAACCTTGTGTGAATGCTCTGAAAAGCTAATCATTTGCATATCACAGCATCTTATTCCTGTTGGTTAAATTTCGCGTCTGTAGCACGCCATCTTTGTGGTTTAGCAATTTTAATGGCCAGTTGTGTAATTAGCTATCAATCATCTCAGTAATAACTGCAAATCAGTACGACGAAAGTTACGTCCAAAGTAATATGTCGGTCAGAGATAACATTTATTGTGAAAGAGAGCTGTAAACGCGGCGAAAAGGAAATTCAATGCGTCTACAATGCTCGATCATGGATATGTTAGTCGCTAGCTTGCTTGCTTGCTGTCAAGGCGAGAGAGAGCACCGTTTGTTATGGTACAACAAACGGAACGCTACGAGATTGTTTCTATTCAAAAGTAGTACTACTGCGTCATAGAGATGCGCGGACTCAGCTATTCTGAGCTGAGAACTTGAACTGAAGTGATATTCTGATAGTGTAGGACGAGTTAAAGAATTGTAATTATTGGAGATATTATTGTTGGACTCAACCTTCATCAAAGTGAACAGTTACGACGAAGAATGGACATAGTATCGAAGACTGCAGTACCTGATTAGCCTTGAGTAGGAAACATCAATACGACCTCACGAAGATAATACAAATACGCCGATTGTGAAAGTTGTCGTAATTGTCACGATCAGGGAACTGAAAAGAATCCTAATCGAGCTGACCTATCGGTGTGCGTGTGGTGTGTTAATTATAAATTAACTGCTAAGAAGGAACAATAAAAATTGTTCGTCAGTAATGGAAATCTCACGTGTTGGCCCCGTCATTAATTGAACTGTGTCATAGTTGATGATCAAAATTAATTAACTGTGAACGTTTTAATTGAAAGAGCGACTTGATGAACATTGAGCATTGAAAGGAGTGTTTTGCCGAAATAATATCACGACGCAGGAAAGCAAGATGGCATTATAGATTATCTCTGGATTTGCGCCGTGCCCTAATGAACAATTCTGCCTAGCAACGTAACAACAGCAACTGATACAGAACCGCAAATGAATTTTTCCTCGCTTGAGTGGTGTGAAACGCCGCCGGTGATGAATGATTCACTCAATACTGCAATAACTAGCTAACCGGGCATAGCAAATCATCATAAAACCATAACAGTTAATTAAAATCGGCAGTTCGCATCGCTGAGAAGACTGCGGACTCGCAAACGGACTTTTATACGTTAAGCGAGAACAATTTTCTGTAGAGATTTTCAGGTGCTGCTCCACGTTATGCGACGGTGACAACCATCAACTGCGCGTCGCGTCTCCATTCCACCGACCGAGCTGTAGCAGCAGCGACTCAACATCAACATCAACAGCAACAACTAAAAGGGGAGAGGGGACGTCACAGGTGGCTACATTCCTGCCAAGTCTTTCCGCAATATCACAGAAGGAGAAAAAAAGTCCAAATGTGTGTGATATCTTACGGTACTTACCTGCTAAGGTCATCAGTCCCTAAGCTTACACACTACCTAACCTAAATTATCCTAAGGACAAACACACGCACCCACGCCCGAGGGAGGACTCGAGCCTCCGACGGGACCAGCCGCACAGTCCATGACTGCAGCGCCCCAGACCGCTCGGCTAATCCCGCGCTGCCACAGAAGGAACATCGGCGAGCTTCTGCAGGGTGTAAATTTTGAGAAACCAGAATGAGTCGAAAAATAAGGTTCAGACGAAAAAAAGTGTAGAATCCGAAGTTAATTATTTTCCAGGGGGACATCTGCTGGTGCTAAAATCAGCCCGCCACCCCAGCCCTCCTGGGGGTGCGGCGGGGGGCAACTTCAAAATTTCAAATGGGAACTCCAAATTTTTAATGCAGAATCAGATTCTACATCAAAAAACTGAAACGTCCCCTTAGAAAAATTATAAATGACTGTGCTTAAACTGACACACAATATTTTTAGTACAACGCAATCTGACTTTCAACAATCCCTACAAAAGAATGGCCCTGACTGACAATAACCTATACATTTCATGAATCACTTACCTCACAAAAATCTTCGTTACTCGAACCACTGCAATACAGCGAGCGCCAATACTGCCAGCTGAAAAAAATATTTAAACTACTGAAGGCACTAACTACTGATAGGCATAGTTAGCAAATGAAAGATTTTGATAGAGAACAAACAATGTATTTACCATAATAGTGTTCAAAAGTCATCATATACATCTACCAATTCATGACATCCATCTTTACAAATTTACTCACTCCGATGGACACACGTCCAGATCGTCCGCTCTCAAAACTCCGCCATTTCTCTCCCCACATCCACCACTGCTGGCGGCTCACCTCCAACTGCACAACGCTACGCGCTGTTCTCATCCAACTGCCCAACACTACAATAGCGAATATTCCAACAATGCAAACCAGCCACAGACTGCACACAGCACAGTCAGTGATTTTCATACAGAGCGCTTTGTGGTGTTACCAACATAAAAACCTAAACAGCCTACTTACAAAACTACATACATTTTGTCTTAAGCATTTGTTCTGCTTCTTAGTAGTTGGCCTGTAATTCAAGAAAATCCATGTTCTCATTTTTGTGTGGGAAATGGTTGCGGATAAATAAAATACTCTTATTTACTTCGTAAATTTTGATTCGCTAAAACTAAAACTCTCCCTCCCTCCCCTAAGGGTGGGGTTTGAGAGAGAGGAATTAGGAGAGAGAATTAGAGTTTTACAAATTTTCTAGGCGCTCAGTCCGGAACCGCGCGACTGCTACGGTCGCAGGTTCGAATCCTGCCTCGGGTATGAATGTGTGTGATGTCTTTAGGTTAGTTAGGTTTAATTAGTTCTAAGTTCTAGGGGACTGATGACTACAGATATTAAGTCCCATAGTGCTCAGAGCCATTTGAACCATTTTTTACAAATTTTGACCCATATATTAATTTTTTGCGCAAATTCGGGTAAGTTTTGAAGTTAAAATCTTCTGGGTTATTACGCCGTGTCATGTTTCTTCTAAAATGTTCGACGTTTCGACCCCTCTGCTGGGATCTTCCTCAGGACTATGGCCCACCAATGGTAGCCGTATGAATTTTAACCAATGCCATCTCTACTCCAGCATGAACGCCAGAAAACTCCCCTTTACAAGTGGACGCTACACTTGTTTCTGACAGTGTCCTAGCAGTAGTGGACACCAGAAGATCCTGAGGAAGATCCCAGCAGATGTGTCGAAACGTCGAACATTTTAGAAGAAACATGACGCAGCCTAATAACCGGGAAGATTTTTTCAGTGACAACGGCCACGAAAGCCTGCAGACTTACGGATAAGTTTTGTTTGTTTCGTGGTCATGAAGCGACACAACTTTTAATTATCAAACAGATCATCTGACTTGCTATCTCACTAACCAAACATCCTACTTACTAACGAGTGAACTCATTTTTTATTTGTCCACAACCATGTTCCACGCAAAAATGAGAATATGGATTTTCTTGAATTACAGCGGCAACTACCAAGAATCAGAACAAATGCTTAAGACAAAATACACGTAGTTTTTTATGTAGAATCTGATTCTGCAATAAAAAATGGGGGTTCCCATTTGAAATTTTGAAGTTTCCCCCCGCCCCACCCCAGGCGGCTGGGGTGGCGGGCTAATTTTAGCACCAACAGATGTCCCCCTCGAATATAATCAACTTTGGAGTCTACACATTTTTTTTCCTGTGAAGCTTATTTTTCGAGTTATTCCGGTTTGTCAACTTAAAATTTACACCTTGTATAACCCTACCACACGACCGCGTTCAAACTGTGAGGTGTTGATAAAGTCGTCTCTGTCACCTTCAAACTCAATCTTGCCTAATACAGGGTGTTACAAAAAGGTACGGCCAAACTTTCAGGAAGCATTCCTCACACACAAATAAAGACAAGATGTTATGTGGACATTTGTCCGGAAACGCTTACTTTCCATGTTAGAGCTCATTTTAGTTTCGTCAGTATGCACTGTACTTCATCGATTCAGCGCCAGTTGGCCCAATTGAAGAAAGGTAATGTTGACTTCGGTGCTTGTGTTGACATGCGACTCATTGCTCTACAGTACTAGCATCAAGCACATCAGTACGTAGCATCAACAGGTTAGTGTTCATCACGAACGTGGTTTTGCAGTCAGTGCAATGTTTACAAATGCGGAGTTGGCAGATACCCATTTGATGTACGGATCAGCACGGGGCAATAGCCGTGGCGCGGTACGTTTGTATCGAGACAGATTTCCAGAACGAAGGTGTCCCGACAGGAAGACGTTCGAAGCAATTGATCAGCGTCTTAGGGAGCACGGAACATTCCAGCCTATGACTCGCGACTGGGGAAGACCTAGAACGACGAGGACACCTGCAATGGACGAGGGAATTCTTCGTGCAGTTGACGATAACCCTAATGTCAGAGTCAGAGAAGTTGCTGCTGTACAAGGTAACGTTGACCACGTCACTGTATGGAGAGTGCTACGGGAGAACCAGTTGTTTCCGTACCATGTACAGCGTGTGCAGGCACTATCGGCAGCTGATTGGCCTCCACGGGTACACTTCTGCGAATGGTTCATCCGACAATGTGTCAATCCTCATTCCAGTGCAAATGTTCTCTTTACGGATGAGGCTTCATTCCGACGTGATCAAATTGTAAATTTTCACAATCAACATGTGTGGGCTGACGAGAATCCGCACGCCATTGTGCAATCACGTCATCAACACAGATTTTCTGTGCACGTTTGGGCAGGCATTGTTGGTGATGTCTCGATTGGGCCCCATGTTCTTCCACCTACGCTCAATGGAGCACATTATCACGATTTCATACGGGATACTCTACCTGTGCTGCTAGAACATGTGTGATTACAAGTACGACACAACATGTGATTCGTGCACGATGGAGCTCGTGCACATTTCAGTCGAATTGTTCGTACGCTTCTCAACAACAGATTCGGTGACCGACGGATTGGTAGAGGCGGACCAATTCCGAGGCCTCCGCGCTCTCCTGACCTCAACCCTCTTGACTTTCATTTATGGGGGCATTTGAAAGCTCTTGTCTACGCAACCCCGGTACCAAATGTAGAGACTCTTCGTGCTCGTACTGTAGACGGCTGTGATACAATACGCCATTCTCCAGGGCTGCATCAGCGCATCAGGGATTCCGTGCGACGGAGGGTGGATGCACGTATCCTCGCTAACGGAGGACATTTTGAACATTTCCTGTAACAAAGTGTTTGAAGTTACGCTGGTACGTTCTGTTGCTGTGTGTTTCCATTCCATGATTAATGTGATTTGAGGAGAAGTAATAAAATGAGGTCTAACATGGAAAGTAAGCGTTTCCGTACACATGTCCACATAACATATTTTCTTTCTTTGTGTGTGTGGAATGTTTCCTGAAAGTTTGGCAGTATCTTTTTGTAATACCCTGTATAAACTCACCACGGACAGTCTCAAAGCTACCTAAAGCTCACGCGCGTTACACAGTGTATTTAAAGCTACTCTGAATCGCACCATCATAGTGGCTCTATTTGGACCACTGTCATGCTACTGGCACGAAATTTGAACAGACATCACCCGTAGAAACACGCCTTCCAACTTTCGTTTATGTCGCACAACTTATTTTTTTCCCCGTCATTATAGCTTATTTCCTACGGCATCAATGCGAGACGCCACTGATAACACAGAATCCTGAACTGACGGTTGCTTTGGAAGTATACTACGTGATCAAAAATTTCCGACACTTGTCAGTGGACATAAATGTGGGGTGTGTCCACAATTTGCCTTGATCGTGGCTCGAACTGCCGGGGTGCATATGGCGCTCAATTCTTCCTAAAGACTGAAGGGCGATTTGTTCAGTTATGAAAAACCGTTCAACAGCCAACATCACCCAAATGGCGTGTGAGCTACAACTGACAGGTATCAAATGTTTACATATCCTGGACATATTCTAAAGAGTAGTAAACAGTGTGAATCCATTTTAAATCGGGAAAAGGTTCAATGGGCAACGGCTGTGTCGCAATGGATACACTGGTTCTTGTAAGATCACAGAAGTTCAGCGCTGTCGGGCGTGGCCGGCACTTGGATGGGTGACCATCCTAGCCGCCATGCGCTGTTGCAATTTTTCGTGGTGCACCCAGCCTCGTGATACCAATTGAGGAGCTACTCGACCGAATAGTAGCGGCTCCGGTCGAAGAATACCGTCGTAACGACCGGGAGAGCAGTGTGCTGACCCCACGACCCTCCTATCCGCATCCTAAACTGAGGATGACACGGCGGTCGGATCATCCCGATGGGCCACTTGTGGCCTGAAGACGGAGAGCATAAGGTTCAACTGACAGCTATTATTTGCTTATTTGCAACAATGCCTGTCACTTATATCTTATAGCCATTTAAAGTGAATTCGCACTGTTTACAGTATGTCCAGCATATATAAACAGTTGTGCTACTGCGTACCATGGCTGTCTTATCTAACAAGCAACTACGAGCAATATTTTGTAACTTTCTTTTGTAAATAATTAACTTTGACTACTGTAACTTTCTTTTATAGTGAATTAAATAACTTTACGATTATGTTGAATGAATTATCTGTGGAATAGGTACTGAACTCGAATTATCGTGTAGCGAGTTGTAACTGCAAGTGGTATGCTTACTCTGCGTTATTGTCAGCAAAACTTTACTGATTGGGCAACGCAATTCCCGGTACCACTAAAAAGGCCAGCCGCTGTGCCCGAGCAGTTCTAGGCGCCTCAATCCGGAATCGCGCAGCTGCTATGATCGCACGTTCGAATACTGTCTTGGGCATGGTTGTGTGTGACGTCCTTAGGTTAGCTAGGTTTAAGTAGTTCTAAATCCAGGGGACTGATGACCACAGATGTTAAGTCCATAGTGCTCTGAGCCATTTGAACCATTTTGAACCAATAAAGAAATACAGTCACTGCAAAAACACATTCAGCCCCTTAGGCACTGAATCATCTGGCCCTGTTCAAATGGCTCTGAGCACTATGGGACTTAATATCTGAGGTCATCAGTCCCCTAGAACTTAGAACTACTTAAACCTAACTAAGGACATCACACACACCCATGCCTGAGGCAAGATTCGAACCCATGACCGTAACGGTCGCGCGGTTCCAGACTTGGCCCTGTTCAAAAGTCATAACCTTGGTCCCTCGGCACATAACAATAAATTAAAATTGTCTTACCTCTAAAACATGAACGGTGGAACGCGATATATTCTGGTCTCTCATAAAAAAAATATAATTATACTAGCTAGCTCCAGGCTCAGCAGTCTACAATGCTGGCCACAATACTTGAAATGCACATGAAATAAATTTGACTGATAAACGAGAACATTTATGGAAAATCCAACTTTTTTTAAAAAAACATATGACCTGGACAGGGAGGCAATACTGATCGTTGTGAATTACTAACACTGAGTTTTTTTTTTAGCAAAATTGTATTGCAAGCTAAGTTTGTCTTTTCAAAAAATCTGACAATTGAAGTTACTTCACTCTCAATTCATTCACAAACAATGAGATTTAAACAGCAAGTATTATCTAACCTCATTAAACCAGTATAAATGCAAATCATCAAGTTACATATAGTTCTGTTAACAAATCTTAGAAGCATTGCAAAAATGAAATACCTAACTAGCCTTTTTATCGAAACAGGCCACGTGCATTCTGGGGTTACTCAACAATTACAAATTATCAGCCCACTCATCTATACTAACAGGCTTTCAAAAACGAGAACCACAGTTATTTAATATGATTAACTTGCTTGCATGATGACTTCTGCTTCCAAGTTGAACAGTATTGTCATATCTGAATTAATCTAACACTTGGTGGCTTCACACAGCACCCCACAAAAACTGCCTTCCCCATCGTCTTTCCCCCACAGACTGCTACCAACAACAACTGTGGGCCAAGCGCTCTCGTACGTCTACACTACCATCTTAGACCAGAAGCACTATCTTTGGCTTTTCGACCGTGCGCAGTCAGTGTTCCGCTTTATAAAGCCTATCAAAGACATACATCGTTTATAACACACACATCAAAAGAAGTTTTGCATCACCCCGCTTCCCAGAACTGAAGACAGACGTTGACTGTGGATATTATATCACAGACACAATCTCTTTGACTGTTCAGAGATGTCACTAGACCCGCCCAAAGATGTAAACAACCATGCATGAGCGCCTATTAGATGGAGGGGGTCCGACAGCCGATCAGTTCCAGTCATTCCACAAGGAAGGAGGTACACGGCTCGTGTTGTCCGTAGTTCAACCGTGCCTAGACGGTCAATACCGCGGTTCGATTGCGTCTGCATTGTCACTTTGTGCCAGGAAGGGCTCTCAGCAAGGGAAGTGTCCAGGCGTCTCGGAGTGAACCAAAGCGATGTTGTTCGGACACGGAGGAGATACAGAGAGACAGGAACTGTCGATGACATGCCTCGCTCAGGCTGCCAGAGGGCTACTACTGCAGTGGATGACCGCTACCTACGGATTATGGCTCGGAGGAACCCTGACAGCAACGCCACCATGTTGAATAGTGCTTTTCGTGCAGCCACAGGACGTCGTGTTACGACTCAAACTGTGCGCAATAGGCTGCATGATGCGCAACTTCACTCCCGACGTCCATGCCGACGTCCATCTTTGCAACAACGACACCGTGCAGCGCGGTACAGATGGGCCCAACAACATTCCGAATGGACCGCTCAGGATTGGCATCACGTTCTCTTCACCGATGAGTGTCGCATATGGCTTCAACCAGACAATCGTCTGAGACGTGTTTGGAGGCAACCCGGTCAGGCTGAACGCCTTAGACACACTGTCCAGCGAGTGCAGCAAGGTGGAAGTTCCCTGCTGTTTTGGGGTGGCATTATGTGGGGCAGATGTACGCCGCTGCTGGCCATGGAAGGCGCCGTAACGGCTGTATGATACTTGAATGCCATCCTCCGACCGATAGTGCAACCGTATCGGCAGCATATTGACGAGGGATTCATCTTCATGTACGACAATTCGCACCCCCATTGTGCACGTCTTGTGAATAACTTCCTTCAGGATAACGACATCGCTCGACTAGAGTGGCCAGCATGTTCTCGAGACATGAACCCTATCGCACATGCCTGGGATGGATTGAAAAGGGCTGTTTATGGACGACGTGACTGACCAACCACGCCGAATCGCCGTTGGAGAGCGGAACAATGTGGACCAACAGTGACTTGTTGAACTTGTGGATAGTATGCCGCGACGAATGTAGGCATGCATCATTGCAAGAGGACGTGCTACTGCGTATTAGAGGTACCGGTGTGTACAGCAGTCTGGACCACCACCTCTGAAGTTGTTGCTGTACAGTGATCAACATGCAATGTGTGATTTCCATGAGCAATGAAAAGGGAGGAAATGATGTTTATGCTGATCTCTATTCCAATTTTCTGTACAGGTTCCGAAACTGAGGTGATTCAAAACTTCAGTTGATGTGTGTATCATAGTTTCAGTTTAGTGTACATTAATATCCGTATCATCTTCGGGTGCCAGATACAGGTGTGCCCCAGTACACTCCTTTCAATGTATACGGACATAGCCTGTTGCACATGGTGCTGTTTGGTTTTAAATATTTCAGTGGTGATGAACCTTTTATAATGCGCTATTTTTATCCACTTGACATCTTGTGTGTAAGGTCAGCGTGGCCTGCCTGGTTAGCCGAGCGGTCTAACGCACGGATTTCTGGAGCGAGATGTGGATGGTTTTTGGGCAGTTTTCCCTCTGCCTCGGCGAATGTGGGCTGGTTCCTGCGCAAACAAGTTCTCTTTGTACGCGTACACCACCATTACTCTACCACGCAAACATAGGGGTTACACTCGTCTGGTGTCAGACGTTCCCTGGGGAAATAAAAACTTCGAGTTTGTTGACGAAATTGTAATTCTCTCAGACAATGTGAAGGACTTGGAACGGCAGTGGAACAGAATGGGCAGTTTCTTGAAAGGAGGATGTAAGATGACCATCATTAAAAGAAAAAACAAGGATAATGGAACATAGTCGAATTAAATAAGGTAATGCTGAGGGAATTAGATCAGTGAATGAGAAACTAAGACTAGTAGATGATGGCTGAACTAGAGAGGTTGTAGAATGTAAACTGCCAGTGGCAAGAAAAACGTTTCTGAAGAGAAGACATTTGTTAAAACTGAATATAGGTTCAAGTGTTAGGAAGTCTTTATGAAAGTATTTACATGAAGTGTAGCCACATAGGGAAGTGAAATATGGATAATAAAGAGTTTAGAGAAGAAGGAGAGAATAGCTTTCGAAATGTGATGGTACAAAGAAAGCTGATGATTAGGTGGGTAGATCATGTAACTAATGAGGAGGTACTGCTCAGAATTGTGGAGAAAAGAAATTTATGACCGACCTGATTAGAGGAAGGTACTGGTTGACAGGACACATTCTGAGTCATCAAGGGATCACCAATTTAGTACTGGAGGCAAGTGGGGGGAGTGGGATGTAAAAATTATAAAGGGAGACCAAGTAACGAATACAGTAAGCAGATTCAAATGGGTGTAAGTTTCAGTAGTTACTCAGAGATGAAAAGGGTTGCACAGGATAGAGTAGCATCAGAACAGTCTTCAGACTGAAACTGCATTAACAACAGAACTTATGGATGTGATGATGGTGTTGGTGGAGATCGTCGTGTTCATGACTGTTGGTGATGTGGATGTCGTTGCTGGTAGCGGTTAGTAGTAATGGTGATGATGGGAAGCTTACTGTGCTGATAGTACTGCTGATGGAAGTCCTGAAGCTGAGTATAGTTATGATAGTAATTAAGGCTGTGATGGCAGTAATGAATATGATAGTGATTTGCTGCAGATGATGACGAATGTACTGGTGATGATGATGGTGGTGAAATGATGATGGTGGTAGTGATGGTAGTACCGATGGTCAAAGTGTTGATGTTGGTCATGATGACTGTAGTAGTGATAGCTATGATGGTGGTAATGAATATGGTAACTATAGCAATGATGAGTCTGGTGGTGCAGATTATGGTGTTAAACAGTTAATGACGTATCTACTTAAGCAACAGTAATGCCTTCCTCTGTACATGAGTGCACTTCACCTCATTAGTTCCCTCTTTCCCCCTCCTTAAACCTCCCTTACCCAAAACTCGCTATACTAGTAAACATCTACTTTACACACCAAGATATTAATGTACATCTGCACAAACCTTCATTACTATTGCCAATCTTTCTCATGTTTGTCATTATTATTTGATTTTTTTTTACTGTTATTATTATTGCTTTCACCATAATCTGTATGTATAGCACCTGATGTAAAAATACTGCCAGCATTTACTTTATTAGGTCTTAGTCATGTTTATCATTATTATTTGATTTTTTGTTTCACTGTTATTATTATTGCTTTTATCATAATCTGTATTTATAGCAACTGTTGTAAAAATACTTCCGCATTTACTTTATTAGGTCTTAGTCACTACTCTTTATTCATATTGTCACTAGAGTAAGCTAATTTTCTCATTTAAACTATGTTCATGATGTAACGCTGATGTGTGAAACGCTGCATGTGTGGAACACTGGTCCGATGTAAGAGAGGGCCTGATGGCCCTAATCTGATCAGGTTAAATAAATAAATAAAATAAAAAAATAAAGACAGTTATAGTGGTTGGGATGGTGGTACTAGTGTTGATGAGTAGTAACTGGTGATGATGATGATGATGATACTGATGGTGGTGGTGGTAATGGTGTCTATAGTACTGCCAATGAAAGTGCTGATGTTCATCGTGATGATGTTAATAGTGGTGGTTGTGATGGTAGTGATGAATATGTTACTTGTAGTAATGATGATTGTGATGACACTGATGAAGAGGGTGGAGGTGGTAGTAATAGTGACTTAGGTGGTGGTTGTTGGTGGTAGTGGTGATGGCTGTGATGATTTTGGTAATAGTGTTTCTGATGATACACAGCTGGTGATGATGATGCCGATGATAGTTATGAGAATAAGAGGCAGAGGAGGGGGTAAGCTATTCCAAAGGCTAAGTAAACGCTGATCCTCTTGCGGTAGTGGCTGTGGTTGACTGAAATTTTGAAAAGAACACGGTAAGAGTATTCATTGCCTGTTAAACTTGTGGTCTCGGGTCAGTTGTAGGTGCAGCTGACAATCTGAATACGTCACGAACGTCAGTAGCGGTGTACAGTCATGGAAATAAGTATTCATACAGTAGGTGGTGACAAACTACGATGGTGTGTTGGGATAGTAATCACCCACAGTGCCGATGCGAATAAGTACGATGATGTAGCGTCAGATAACCCATGTTCTTGGAAATGAAGCTTCCCGTATGCCATGAATCTACTCTGGGAAAATAAAATATGTTAAACTGCGCACGGTCTACGACAGGGCAAAATGTATTCTTCAACCAAACAAACGGCTGACGCAGCCCCGGAGTGCATGCCACACTTGTGTAGTCGTGTGGCAGCCGTGAAGCGACAGCACGTCGGACGTGGCTACCGTGGAACAGCAGACTGGGCCGCAAGGGGAAGGAAACGACCACTGAGGAACGAAGCATCGTTGTTGCCCGATATATTCAACACAAGTCGTATGGCGAAATTGCGAACATCATAGGACGAAGCCGAGCGACTGTGCAATCTATCATTAAGCGATATAAGGACAGACATGTAATAAATAATAAACAGTGAACGTCACGGTCGTCCACAGAATCTTACAACAAGAGAGACCAAAATGCTACTAAGAATCATAAAGAAAACCCCGAAAACGACAGCGTCGGCACTATCCGCATATGTACATGACCACTTCCGGAAGGACATCACTCCGAGGGCAGTTCGTACCATTCTCAATCGTTCGGGCTACAGAGCCACGGTCCCGAGATGAAAGCCCTACATCAGCAAAAAGAACAGTAAGTGGCGGATGGAATTCGCGAAACAACATGTATCCGAGACAGCAGACTTCTGGGATACTGTATTGGTGATGAAAGCAAATTTAATATCGTGCACAATGGTGGTAGGATCTTGGTCTGCAGAAGACCGAATACAGACCTCGACCGAAACAACATCCAACCCGCGGTGAAGCACGGAGGTGGTGGAGTGATGGTATGGAGCTGTATGTCAGCCTCCGGTGTCGGAAAATTAGTGTTTGTGGAAGGTACCGCGGACAGATTTGTGTATGTGAACATTCTCAAACAGAACTTACAACAGAGTGTTGACGCCTTGGGTCTTCCTAGAAATTATTACTTCCAACAGGACAATGGTCCCAAACATACGGCGCAAATTGTCCGGCTGTGATTGCTCTACAACACTCCACACACTCTTAAAACAGCAGCTCAGAGTCCGGACCTGAGTCCCATCGAACACTTGTCGAGTGAGCTGGAAACACGACATCCGTAGTAAGGCCTTTTTGAAAGAGGCTCTCCTTCGAGAATGGGAAGGTATCACGTCGGAAACTACAAGAAAATTGGTCCATTCCACGCTACGGAGGTTGCGAGACGTAATACATCGGAAGGGTATGCATACGAAGTATTAAACATGTTCTGGCTTTGTTAGAAGTGTCATTTTCTGTCGGTGTATGAAACTTAATTCCCAGCGCAGTAGAGAACTTGGCAGACGTTTTTGTATTTTGTTTTGTAAAGGCTTGTTCATTCTCGTTCTATATACCAGCACAGCTGCATTGGCGACTGGCCAATGCGTATAGTGCATATCCCGTTAGTGTTTCTGGTTTCATATCGTCAACAAAGGTAGTTTACTTTTCCACGCTCTAGTGTACGAATACTTATTTCCATTACTGTATATTCTGTCCGAGGGTGAATCATTCGTTGTATCAGATAGTAAAAGTTTCTCTTCTGATCTGTGATCTTTTCCTAACAGGCTCGTCACCGATAGCGCATTCCTATTTGGGTTACGTAAAACCGTCCTTGAAGAGGCGTTGAACTTGACTGATGCGCGCGCTCGTCTGTGTTGACGAAGCTTAAAAGGGCCCGCGGCTGCGTTTTCCAACTCACGGAGTCGGTCTAATCAAGGCGCTAGCAACGCGGCATTCTGATGGGGCCTCTTGTGTTTAGAATGCAACCGGGCCGTCAACTGTTTCCGGCCAAGACGCCGCCGAGCGACTGTCTTCCCCCCCCCCCCCACCCCCACCCCCCGCGCCCTTCCACTACCCCTCCTTTCCGCCGCCGCGCCAACTCCCCCATTTGACGGCGCGCGACCCGACGCGACGCCATTGGCTGTCGCCTGACGTTACAAGTACTGCAGGCCGGCGCCTTTCCATCGCAGTGCTCGACAATCGCCGTCGGAAGCAACAGGCGGCGGGAGTTAATTATTATCTTTGCTGCCGTAGACACGTCTCTGACTCTCGTATCGAAGAGCTTTGACGGCGACTGTACGAATAAGGCATTGTTGCTTCGCACGTCGTGCAACTGACGTTCCAGGTTTCTAAACCGAGAAACACATTTCCGGGACGCGGCGAAAATAAATTCTACGCTGATAAACTGTGATAAAACGCGGAAAGGGGCACTTATTTCTCAACCGTTAATTGTTCGGAGCTCAGAGGAGCTTCGATCTCTGTAATTCTCCAACGGCGATGACCAACAGCATGAAGCAGACGGTTATAAAGTGAGTACTCTTCCGTTCCTTGTGCTTTCTCTTCTGTGCACTGTCAGCTGTTTCTTTGTTCTTTTCTATATTTTATTACATTTCTTGGTGCACAGTAAAAAGTGCTACGAATCGCCTGTTAGATTTCTATATAGTTCTTACCAGCAGGGCTGCTAAATTTGCTAAAGTTCGTGTTTTTTTTTGTTTTTTTTTTTTTTTTTTTTTTGCGTAGAACTCCTGTGTCTTACGTTAAATATACAGCTCAGTGTTGTGAACTGTATGTGACAACGTGAGATCTGAGGAGAAAATTATAAATAAGTGTCCTGTTATAAGTGATAACAGACACTTATATTTACCGCATGTCTTCGGCTGATACTGCAGATCTGCAAAATTTACCTTTGTTCGCACGCATTCGTAATATAATTCAATCAGTCAAGAAATGAGAGGTGATATTACTTTCATGTAAGCCATACAACCATCTCTCATGAGTAACAGATTTCCTAGGTCGTTATAGGTTAAAGTTATTTATTTAAAAACTTTATAACATTCTTCTGTTAATGGATGTGAAAAACCTATGTAGACTGATACGTGTTCTAATCAAATTGGTTCAATCAAGAAATGAAAGGCATTTTTAATGTAAGTCATACAGCCATCGCTAAAGAGTTATACGAATTTTTAGGAGATGGTACGGTGATATTACATTTATTTGAAAACGTTATAAGTATCTATAGTTAATATGTGTACAAAATTTACGTTCGTTCGTAATGATGTTGGTTTAATCGAAAAATGGATTTTTTTTTCCTTGTGTAGACGGTACAGGTTCTACGGATTCTCTATGAGTTTTTAGGGTAACGAAGCATTTAATTAAAACTTTTTACTATTCTTAAAACTGATAGATTGTCAGACGAAGGGGGATCGAAATATTAGTGAGAAGCTATTAAAAATGAAGTTCTTATCTAAATTTTACAATAATAATTAAAACACTTTTCAGTGTTCTGCAGCTAATAAAACATTGTGAAATTTATCATTTATATAACCACCGATCGAGATTTAAATTAACATGAATTCAATTGTATTTACTGATCAATGACTCGATGAGGATGATCTCAGTCAAAATGCAATGACTCGAAATATCAGTTGAGCCTTTCTCAGAAGTGCTGAAATCAATGTAATAAAATTTCTGTGCCATACCAACTCTTCTTGCTTTCGTGAGACTCCGTTTTCCCAGTGTTGCTATTCTGTTCACACATGATTCGTGGTGGAACATCTGGAAGTGAAATCATAGGTAGGAACGTCAGTGACAAAGTTTTGGTCATTCGTGGAGACATATTTAAATAGTCTAATTGTTAATTGTTAAGCAGTATATCAAGGATTCGACTACCGGCTACGAACAAATTTTCATTAGTGGCCACATATGCGACTCAGTTAATACTGTGTTGCCCATTAACACTGATTACGTTGTGGGCTTGCGTGAAATGAAACATGCGATCTGTGCGACTGTAATATCAGGTTTCTGCACTGGAGGCCGTATGTTTTATCTGTAGAATTACAAAGCTGTTGCTTACAGACGTTATTATGTGATATTGAGGCTAATGTCCGAAGCGTTTAACGTGACACACTGCTCTCTTGAGGGCAAATTGATGTGATTCAGTGTTGACGGCATATATAGGAGCGCTGGGTCTCGAATTATACGTAATTTCAAGTTTGTTTTGTCAATAACTGCTTTCGTCATGCAAAATACTGTTGCCCTCTTCCGTCGGAAGGAGTTATTGAATTAGTAACACATACAGTGAGATTGTTTCTGAAATGAGTCACTGCCACCTTCAGGTGTTGGTTTTCAGTGTGTTTCCGTAGTATTGCACAATTTTAGTACTAGGCCATTTTAAGGTACCAGTAACTGGCTGTCTGGCCACCAAATTGACAATTCGTATATTCCAGAGAACCGATCCCTTCTTTTAGTCAAGTTGCGCCGTGTACATGGTGTCCCAGAAATGTTGCGGCAAACTTCCAAACTTGGAGGGGTTGTAGTAGGTATCTTGAGAAACAAATCGAAGATAGGAACCCGTGCCAACCTTACATTTATATTTGACAAAAATTTCTTCAGAAACCCATTTCTTCCTGTTGACAGCCTGAATTTTATATCGTCTCTACTTTGGTCATTGTGCTGTCCAAATATGCAATATTCGTTCACTGCTTTTAGTGTATCATTTCATTATCACCAGCTGATTCATTCCCTTTCGACATTTTGTCTCTCACCATTACCAGTTATAGAGCGTGACTGAGGAGGAATGATCAGTATTCAGAGATGTGAGAGGAACGATCATTGGGAACAAAAAAAAGTCTAGTAAATATTGGATCTAAAATGCATACCTTCAGAGCTGTAAGCACGTCTTAATCTTCCAGACGGTGAAATAAATCCCTTCTGCAGCAAGCTTTTTGCTTTCCCTATTCTGGGACGAGCTGGTATGGATTAAAACAACAAAAAAATTTCTGGGAAACATAGGCTCTAGAATGAGAGCTATGACCTCTTGTTCAGTAGAAGAGATGTGTTTTACAGTAGCGAACATGAACAACTGCTCATAGCTTTTAAGATATGCACAACGTTTACTGTACCATATTTTGTTGTTTTAAAACAATATGGAAAGCAAAGATCTTGCAGCGGAAGAGATGTGTCTCACAGTATCGAAGACGAGGAAGTGCTCAATAGCCCGTAAGGTACGCACTTTAAAGCCCATGTTTGCGAGATGTTTTTGCGTCGAATGATTGTTCCTGTCATATCAGTGACTTAATTTTTAATTTTATGCTCTTAAAATGCACAACCACTATCTACAGCGTGACAATTATTGAACCAAATGAAATAAAATCGTCATAATATCTTGACGGTCTCCCTTAGGACGTTCAAACTGCACAGTTGGCCGCAAGGCATGATGGGAATTAGTATGGTTAGTCAGTAATCAAATTTGGCACGTTTGGGGGAATGAGAATCCGCATTTCGTAATCGAGAAGTCTCTTCGCCCTTAACGGGCGACTGTGCAGTGTCCAGTCACGGAATAATCAGTGCGATATTCCTAGACCGCACGGTGACTACCAAACGGTGCGTGAAGGTTTTGGAACATGATTCCATCCCCGTTATCCAAAGTGACCCTGGTTTCGACAAGATGTGTGGTTCGTGCAAGACGGAGCTCGACCCCGTCGAAGCAGGGGAGTGTTTGATGACCTGGAGGAGCACTTTGGGGACCGCACTCTGGCTCTGGGGTAGCCACAGGTTACTGGCATGGGCCTCGATTGCCCGCCATATTCTTCGGGTCACATGCAACTCCTTTCTGTGGGGCTGTATTAAGGTGTACAGCAATAACCCCAAAACTGTTGCTGAGATGAGATGAAAATAACCATTCAGGTCATCGACAGCATCCATGTCCTGACACCAGAGGAGAATGTCATATAGTTCAATAATTGTCACCTTGTGGATTTCTGTAACTAGCAAAACATCATGGAACAGTATCATTTAGGCATCCAACGATCAACAGCTACACTACTGGCCATTAAAGTTGCTAGACCACGAAGATGACGTGCTACAGACGCGAAATTTAATCGACAGGAAGAAGATGCTGTGATGTGCAAACGATTAGCTTTTCAGACCATTCACACAAGGTTGGCGCCGGTGGTGACACCTACAACGTGCTGACATGAGGAAAGTTTCCAAACGATTTCTCATACACAGACAGCAGTTGACCGGCGTTGCCTGTTGAAACGTTGTTGTGGTGCCTCGTGTAAGGGGGAGAAGTGAATACCATCACGTTTCCGACTTTGATAAAGGTCGGATTGTAGCCTATCGCGATGGCAGTTTATCGCGACATTGCTGCTCGCGTTGATCGATATCCAGTGACTGTTAGCAGAATATGGAATCAGTGGGTTCAGGAGGGTAATACGGAACGTCGTGCTGGATCCCAACGGCCTCGTATCACTAGCAGTCGAGATGACAGGCATCTTATCCGCACGGCTGTAACGGATCGTGCAGACACGTCTCGATCCCTGAGTCAACAGCTGGCGACGTTTGCAAGACAACAACCATCTGCACGAACAGTTCGACGACGTTTGCAGCAGCACGGACTATCAGCTCGGCTACCGTGGTTCTGTTACCCTTGACGCTGCATCACAGACAGGAGCGCCTGCGATGGTGTACTCGACGACGACCTGGCTGCACGAATGGCAAAACCTCATTTTTTCGGATGAATCCAGGTTCTGCTTACAGCATCATGATGGTCGCATACGTGTTTGGCGACATCGCGG